>NW_028295153.1:0-204614 GCF_964341445.2 Mesoplodon mirus | reverse complement strand
TGTCCTGACTCTTTCTGTATATTCTTTACTTATGTTTTTGTTTTCCTTAATCAAAGTGTGTCTTTTAAATCTTTTCAAAGAAGATTCTTTGGACTTACTAAATCACCTGAATTTTATACGTTTTCTGTTGTATTAAGTTCTGCTCATATCTTTATTTATCTTTTTTCTATGTTCTCAGGGTTTATTCTTTTCATCTTCTGATGTCAATTAAAACACTTGGTTATTCATTTTAATAAATCTTTTTACTTATAAAAATTTGAACTTTTGAAGATTCCAGCTTACTTGTACGTTTCTAAGGGTCAGGTCCTCTCCACTGTTGCCGGCCTAAGGCTTAGTTCATCATATAGCAATGTATATATTGACCTATTTTCCCCTCGACTTTCTGTGATCCCCTACATCTCACCTTTCTTTGCAGACAAGCCATTTGAAACACCCTTAACTTATTTCACAGCCAATAAGGCTTTGAAATAATGTTTATTTTTTAGAGAAATCTTCTTATATAATTAGGCAGAAAATCTGACCTGCCATAGTTTTCAAAACAGCATAATTTCACTCTTCTCAATGATTAATCTGTTGTATTACACAACCTTTGTGTATTTAGCTTTATCAATGACATGATCTTTAAAAATGTTTTAGAGATCCTACCAGTCTTTGAAAACATCCTCGTGCCTTGTTTCAGTTCCAGTTTTATGTATATTTTCTGCCTTGCACCCGATTATTCCTACATCTGATGGATGGCCTTGGGAATCTAATTCTGGTATTGATTGTTTTGGCTGATTGTCTCCCCTTATAGCTGCTTTCTTCATTATTGTGTAAATTTAGATCATGAGCTCATGTTTAGCTAAACAGCTGACCTTATAAGAGGTTTAGGTGTGAACGCTCGTAAGTTTCAGCAGAAAGTCGGCAAAGATTTATTTGTGTCCCTCCAATGAGTGGCCCTCAAGGACCCCGTTTTCTACAAGTGTTGGTCCAATACTCCCTCTAGAGGCAGGGGACTCAGATAGGGCTGCTTTGCCGCCCCCGATCTGGGGCAGGGGCAGTGGGCAGCCAGTGGCCCGGGCAGGAGCCTCTCCGCGTGTGTCCCAGGGACCCATCTGCCTGTGAGCCTCGGTCACCTGGCAGGAAGCTACGATGCCCAGACCTATGCTTAGCTGTGCAGCGAGGTGTACTGCGCGGACAGGTTCCACACACACTTCAAGTAAGAGGGCGGCCTGAGTGGAAAGGTGAGAGTTTGGGCAGCTGTGCAGACAAAGAAAGCGCCCTTTGGCCTGGGCCTAAATGCTTGTGACACTCCACTGGGCCTGCCGGGCTCTGAGGGCCCTGCCCTGGGCCCCCTGCTCCCCTGCCCTTTGTTCAGTCACAGCAGAGATGGCCACACCCACTCCCTCAGTGAGGGCAGTGTTCCAACCTCCCTCAGCCCCGCCCCCTCTCCGCAGGTTACCATGGACTACAGAGGCTGCATTCTGAGGCCAGGGCGTTCCGAGAATGCCAAGGGCAGACATGATGACCTTAAATGATTTCCTCTTGTGTCAGTTTTGGTAAACTTTAGGAGCTAGGAAATGGTCCACTTGACAGAAATGTTCAAATTTACTGGCATTTCATATATTCTCTGCTCTAACATTGTCCTGACTCTTTCTGTATATTCTTTACTTATGTTTTTGTTTTCCTTAATCAAAGTGTGTCTTTTAAATCTTTTCAAAGAAGATTCTTTGGACTTCCTAAATCACCTGAATTTTATACGTTTTCTGTTGTATTAAGTTCTGCTCATATCTTTATTTAACTTTTTTCTATGTTCTCAGGGTTTATTGTTTTCATCTTCTGATGTCAATTAAAACACTTGGTTATTCATTTTAATAAATCTTTTTACCTATAAAAATTTGAACTTTTGAAGATTCCAGCTTACTTGTACGTTTCAAAGGGTCAGGTCCTCTCCACTGTAGCCGGCCTAAGGCTTAGTTCACCATATAGCAATGTATATATTGACCTACTTTCCCCTCGACTTTCTGTGATCCACTACATCTCACCTTTCTTTGCAGACAAGCCATTTGAAATACCCTTAACTTATTTCACAGCCAATAAGGCTTTGAAATAATGTTTATTTTTTAGAGAAATCTTCTTATATAATTAGGCAGAAAATCTGACCTGCCATAGTTTTCAAAACAGCATAATTTCACTCTTCTCAATGATTAATCTGTTGTATTACACAACCTTTGTGTATTTAGCTTTATCAATGACATGATCTTTAAAAATGTCTTAGAGATCCTACCAGTCTTTGAAAACATCCTCGTGCCTTGTTTCAGTTCCAGTTTTATGTATATTTTCTGCCTTGCACCCGATTATTCCTACATCTGATGGATGGCCTTGGGAATCTAATTCTGGTATTGATTGTTTTGGCTGATTGTCTCCCCTTATAGCTGCTTTCTTCATTATTGTGTAAATTTAGATCATGACCTCATGTTTAGCTAAACAGCTGACCTTGTAAGAGGCTTAGGTGTGAACGCTCGTAAGTTTCAGCAGAAAGTCGGCAAAGATTTATTTGTGTCCCTCCAATGAGTGGCCCTCAAGGACCCCGTTTTCTACAAGTGTTGGTCCAATACTCCCTCTAGAGGCAGGGGACTCCGACAGGGCTGCTTTGCGGCCCCCGATCTGGGGCAGGGGCAGTGGGCGGCGTGTGGCCCGGGCAGGAGCCTCTCCGCGTGTGTCCCAGGGACCCATCTGCCTGTGAGCCTCGGTCACCTGGCAGGAAGCTACGATGCCCAGACCTATGCTTAGCTGTGCAGCGAGGTGTACTGCGCGGACAGGTTCCACACACACTTCAAGTAAGAGGGCGGCCTGAGTGGAAAGGTGAGAGTTTGGGCAGCTGTGCAGACAAAGAAAGCGCCCTTTGGCCTGGGCCTAAATGCTTGTGACACTCCACTGGGCCTGCCGGGCTCTGAGGGCCCTGCCCTGGGCCCCCTGCTCCCCTGCCCTTTGTTCAGTCACAGCAGAGATGGCCACACCCACTCCCTCAGTGAGGGCAGTGTTCCAACCTCCCTCAGCCCCGCCCCCTCTCCGCAGGTTACCATGGACTACAGAGGCTGCATTCTGAGGCCAGGGCGTTCCGAGAATGCCAAGGGCAGACATGATGACCTTAAATGATTTCCTCTTGTGTCAGTTTTGGTAAACTTTAGGAGCTAGGAAATGGTCCACTTGACAGAAATGTTCAAATTTACTGGCATTTCATATATTCTCTGCTCTAACATTGTCCTGACTCTTTCTGTATATTCTTTACTTATGTTTTTGTTTTCCTTAATCAAAGTGTGTCTTTTAAATCTTTTCAAAGAAGATTCTTTGGACTTACTAAATCACCTGAATTTTATACGTTTTCTGTTGTATTAAGTTCTGCTCCTATCTTTATTTAACTTTTTTCTATGTTCTCAGGGTTTATTGTTTTCATCTTCTGATGTCAATTAAAACACTTGGTTATTCATTTTAATAAATCTTTTTACTTATAAAAATTTGAACTTTTGAAGATTCCAGCTTACTTGTACATTTCAAAGGGTCAGGTCCTCTCCACTGTTGCCGGCCTAAGGCTTAGTTCACCATATAGCAATGTATATATTGACCTATTTTCCCCTCGACTTTCTGTGATCCACTACATCTCACCTTTCTTTGCAGACAAGCCATTTGAAATACCCTTAACTTATTTCACAGCCAATAAGGCTTTGAAATAATGTTTATTTTTTAGAGAAATCTTCTTATATAATTAGGCAGAAAATCTGACCTGCCATAGTTTTCAAAACAGCATAATTTCACTCTTCTCAATGATTAATCTGTTGTATTACACAACCTTTGTGTATTTAGGTTTATCAATGACATGTCCTTTAAAAATGTTTTAGAGATCCTACCAGTCTTTGAAAACATCCTCGTGCCTTGTTTCAGTTCCAGTTTATGTATATTTTCTGCCTTGCACCCGATTATTCCTACATCTGATGGATGGCCTTGGGAATCTAATTCTGGTATTGATTGTTTTGGCTGATTGTCTCCACTTGTAGCTGCTTTCTTCATTATTGTGTAAATTTAGATCATGAGCTCATGTTTAGCTAAACAGCTGACCTTGTAAGAGGCTTAGGTGTGAACGCTCGTAAGTTTCAGAAGAAAGACGGCAAAGATTTATTTGTTTCCCTCCAATGAGTGGCCCTCAAGGACCCCGTTTTCTACAAGTGTTGGTCCAATACTCCCTCTAGAGGCAGGGGACTCAGACAGGGCTGCTTTGAGGCCCCCGATCTGGGGCAATGGCGGTTGGCGGCCTGTGGCCCGGGCAGGAGCCACTCCGCGTGTGTCCCAGGGACCCATCTGCCTGTGAGCCTCGGTCACCTGGCAGGAAGCTACGATGCCCAGACCTATGCTTAGCTGTGCAGCGAGGTGTACTGCGCGGACAGGTTCCACACACACTTCAAGTAAGAGGGCGGCCTGAGTGGAAAGGTGAGAGTTTGGGCAGCTGTGCAGACAAAGAAAGCGCCCTTTGGCCTGGGCCTAAATGCTTGTGACACTCCACTGGGCCTGCCGGGCTCTGAGGGCCCTGCCCTGGGCCCCCTGCTCCCCTGCCCTTTGTTCAGTCACAGCAGAGATGGCCACACCCACTCCCTCAGTGAGGGCAGTGTTCCAACCTCCCTCAGCCCCGCCCCCTCTCCGCAGGTTACCATGGACTACAGAGGCTGCATTCTGAGGCCAGGGCGTTCCGAGAATGCCAAGGGCAGACATGATGACCTTAAAAGATTTCCTCTTGTGTCACTTTTGGTAAACTTTAGGAGCTAGGAAATGGTCCACTTGACAGAAATGTTCAAATTTACTGGCATTTCATATATTCTCTGCTCTAACAGTGCCCTGACTCTTTCTGTATATTCTTTACTTATGTTTTTGTTTTCCTTAATCAAAGTGTGTCTTTTAAATCTTTTCAAAGAAGATTCTTTGGACTTACTAAATCACCTGAATTTTATATGTTTTCTGTTGTATTAAGTTCTGCTCATATCTTTATTTAACTTTTTTCTATGTTCTCAGGGTTTATTCTTTTCATCTTCTGATGTCAATTAAAACACTTGGTTATTCATTTTAATAAATCTTTTTACTTATAAAAATTTGAACTTTTGAAGATTCCAGCTTACTTGTACGTTTCTAAGGGTCAGGTCCTCTCCACTGTTGCCGGCCTAAGGCTTAGTTCACCATATAGCAATGTATATATTGACCTATTTTCCCCTCGACTTTCTGTGATCCCCTACATCTCACCTTTCTTTGCAGACAAGCCATTTGAAACACCCTTAACTTATTTCACAGCCAATAAGGCTTTGAAATAATGTTTATTTTTTAGAGAAATCTTCTTATATAATTAGGCAGAAAATCTGACCTGCCATAGTTTTCAAAACAGCATAATTTCACTCTTCTCAATGATTAATCTGTTGTATTACACAACCTTTGTGTATTTAGCTTTATCAATGACATGTCCTTTAAAAATGTTTTAGAGATCCTACCAGTCTTTGAAAACATCCTCGTGCCTTGTTTCAGTTCCAGTTTATGTATATTTTCTGCCTTGCACCCGATTATTCCTACATCTGATGGATGGCCTTGGGAATCTAATTCTGGTATTGATTGTTTTGGCTGATTGTCTCCACTTGTAGCTGCTTTCTTCATTATTGTGTAAATTTAGATCATGAGCTCATGTTTAGCTAAACAGCTGACCTTGTAAGAGGCTTAGGTGTGAACGCTCGTAAGTTTCAGAAGAAAGACGGCAAAGATTTATTTGTTTCCCTCCAATGAGTGGCCCTCAAGGACCCCGTTTTCTACAAGTGTTGGTCCAATACTCCCTCTAGAGGCAGGGGACTCAGACAGGGCTGCTTTGAGGCCCCCGATCTGGGGCAATGGCGGTTGGCGGCCTGTGGCCCGGGCAGGAGCCACTCCGCGTGTGTCCCAGGGACCCATCTGCCTGTGAGCCTCGGTCACCTGGCAGGAAGCTACGATGCCCAGACCTATGCTTAGCTGTGCAGCGAGGTGTACTGCGCGGACAGGTTCCACACACACTTCAAGTAAGAGGGCGGCCTGAGTGGAAAGGTGAGAGTTTGGGCAGCTGTGCAGACAAAGAAAGCGCCCTTTGGCCTGGGCCTAAATGCTTGTGACACTCCACTGGGCCTGCCGGGCTCTGAGGGCCCTGCCCTGTGCCCCCTGCTCCCCTGCCCTTTGTTCAGTCACAGCAGAGATGGCCACACCCACTCCCTCAGTGAGGGCAGTGTTCCAACCTCCCTCAGCCCCGCCCCCTCTCCGCAGGTTACCATGGACTACAGAGGCTGCATTCTGAGGCCAGGCCGTTCCGAGAATGCCAAGGGCAGACATGATGACCTTAAAAGATTTCCTCTTGTGTCACTTTTGGTAAACTTTAGGAGCTAGGAAATGGTCCACTTGACAGAAATGTTCAAATTTACTGGCATTTCATATATTCTCTGCTCTAACAGTGTCCTGACTCTTTCTGTATATTCTTTACTTATGTTTTTGTTTTCCTTAATCAAAGTGTGTCTTTTAAATCTTTTCAAAGAAGATTCTTTGGACTTACTAAATCACCTGAATTTTATACGTTTTCTGTTGTATTAAGTTCTGCTCCTATCTTTATTTAACTTTTTTCTATGTTCTCAGGGTTTATTGTTTTCATCTTCTGATGTCAATTAAAACACTTGGTTATTCATTTTAATAAATCTTTTTACTTATAAAGATTTGAACTTTTGAAGATTCCAGCTTACTTGTACGTTTCAAAGGGTCAGGTCCTCTCCACTGTTGCCGGCCTAAGGCTTAGTTCACCATATAGCAATGTATATATTGACCTATTTTTCCCTCGACTTTCTGTGATCCACTACATCTCACCTTTCTTTGCAGACAAGCCATTTGAAATACCCTTAACTTATTTCACAGCCAATAAGGCTTTGAAATAACGTTTATTTTTTAGAGAAATCTTCTTATATAATTAGGCAGAAAATCTGACCTGCCATAGTTTTCAAAACAGCATAATTTCACTCTTCTCAATGATTAATCTGTTGTATTACACAACCTTTGTGTATTTAGCTTTATCAATGACATGATCTTTAAAAATGTTTTAGAGATCCTACCAGTCTTTGAAAACATCCTCGTGCCTTGTTTCAGTTCCAGTTTTATGTATATTTTCTGCCTTGCACCCGATTATTCCTACATCTGATGGATGGCCTTGGGAATCTAATTCTGGTATTGATTGTTTTGGCTGATTGTCTCCCCTTATAGCTGCTTTCTTCATTATTGTGTAAATTTAGATCATGAGCTCATGTTTAGCTAAAGAGCTGACCTTGTAAGAGGTTTAGGTGTGAACGCTCGTAAGTTTCAGCAGAAAGTCGGCAAAGATTTATTTGTGTCCCTCCAATGAGTGGCCCTCAAGGACCCCGTTTTCTACAAGTGTTGGTCCAATACTCCCTCTAGAGGCAGGGGACTCCGACATGGCTGCTTTGCGGACCCCGATCTGGGGCAGGGGCAGTGGGCGGCGTGTGGCCCGGGCAGGAGCCTCTCCGCGTGTGTCCCAGGGACCCATCTGCCTGTGAGCCTCGGTCACCTGGCAGGAAGCTACGATGCCCAGACCTATGCTTAGCTGTGCAGCGAGGTGTACTGCGCGGACAGGTTCCACACACACTTCAAGTAAGAGGGCGGCCTGAGTGGAAAGGTGAGAGTTTGGGCAGCTGTGCAGACAAAGAAAGCGCCCTTTGGCCTGGGCCTAAATGCTTGTGACACTCCACTGGGCCTGCCGGGCTCTGAGGGCCCTGCCCTGCGCCCCCTGCTCCCCTGCCCTTTGTTCAGTCAGAGCAGAGATGGCCACACCCACTCCCTCAGTGAGGGCAGTGTTCCAACCTCCCTCAGCCCCGCCCCCTCTCCGCAGTTTACCATGGACTACAGAGGCTGCATTCTGAGGCCAGGGCGTTCCGAGAATGCCAAGGGCAGACATGATGACCTTAAATGATTTCCTCTTGTGTCACTTTTGGTAAACTTTAGGAGCTAGGAAATGGTCCACTTGACAGAAATGTTCAAATTTACTGGCATTTCATATATTCTCTGCTCTAACATTGTCCTGACTCTTTCTGTATATTCTTTACTTATGTTTTTGTTTTCCTTAATCAAAGTGTGTCTTTTAAATCTTTTCAAAGAAGATTCTTTGGACTTACTAAATCACCTGAATTTTATACGTTTTCTGTTGTATTAAGTTCTGCTCCTATCTTTATTTAACTTTTTTCTATGTTCTCAGGGTTTATTGTTTTCATCTTCTGATGTCAATTAAAACACTTGGTTATTCATTTTAATAAATCTTTTTACTTATAAAAATTTGAACTTTTGAAGATTCCAGCTTACTTGTACGTTTCTAAGGGTCAGGTCCTCTCCACTGTTGCCGGCCTAAGGCTTAGTTCACCATATAGCAATGTATATATTGACCTATTTTCCCCTCGACTTTCTGTGATCCACTACATCTCACCTTTCTTTGCAGACAAGCCATTTGAAATACCCTTAACTTATTTCACAGCCAATAAGGCTTTGAAATAATGTTTATTTTTTATAGAAATCTTCTTATATAATTAGGCAGAAAATCTGACCTGCCATAGTTTTCAAAACAGCATAATTTCACTCTTCTCAATGATTAATCTGTTGTATTACACAACCTTTGTGTATTTAGCTTTATCAATGACATGTCCTTTAAAAATGTTTTAGAGATCCTACCAGTCTTTGAAAATATCGTCGTGCCTTGTTTCAGTTCCAGTTTTATGTATATTTTCTGCCTTGCACCCGATTATTCCTACATCTGATGGATGGCCTTGGGAATCTATTTCTGGTATTGATTGTTTTGGCTGATTGTCTCCCCTTATAGCTGCTTTCTTCATTATTGTGTAAATTTAGATCATGAGCTCATGTTTAGCTAAACAGCTGACCTTGTAAGAGGTTTAGGTGTGAACGCTCGTATGTTTCAGCAGAAAGTCGGGAAAGATTTATTTGTGTCCCTCCAATGAGTGGCCCTCAAGGACCCCGTTTTCTACAAGTGTTGGTCCAATACTCCCTCTAGAGGCAGGGGACTCAGACAGGGCTGCTTTGCCGCCCCCGATCTGGGGCAGGGGCAGTGGGCAGCCTGTGTCCCGGGCAGGAGCCTCTCCGCGTGTGTCCCAGGGACCCATCTGCCTGTGAGCCTCGGTCACCTGGCAGGAAGCTACGATGCCCAGACCTATGCTTAGCTGTGCAGCGAGGTGTACTGCGCAGACAGGTTCCACACACACTTCAAGTAAGAGGGCGGCCTGAGTGGAAAGGTGAGAGTTTGGGCAGCTGTGCAGACAAAGAAAGCGCCCTTTGGCCTGGGCCTAAATGCTTGTGACACTCCACTGGGCCTGCCGGGCTCTGAGGGCCCTGCCCTGGGCCCCCTGCTCCCCTGCCCTTTGTTCAGTCACAGCAGAGATGGCCACACCCACTCCCTCAGTGAGGGCAGTGTTCCAACCTCCCTCAGCCCCGCCCCCTCTCCGCAGGTTACCATGGACTACAGAGGCTGCATTCTGAGGCCAGGGCGTTCCGAGAATGCCAAGGGCAGACATGATGACCTTAAATGATTTCCTCTTGTGTCAGTTTTGGTAAACTTTAGGAGCTAGGAAATGGTCCACTTGACAGAAATGTTCAAATTTACTGGCATTTCATATATTCTCTGCTCCAACATTGTCCTGACTCTTTCTGTATATTCTTTACTTATGTTTTTGTTTTCCTTAATCAAAGTGTGCCTTTTAAATCTTTTCAAAGGAGATTCTTTGGACTTACTAAATCACCTGAATTTTATACGTTTTCTGTTGTATTAAGTTCTGGTCATATCTTTATTTAACTTTTTTCTATGTTCTCAGGGTTTATTGTTTTCATCTTCTGATGTCAATTAAAACACTTGGTTATTCATTTTAATAAATCTTTTTACCTATAAAAATTTGAACTTTTGAAGATTCCAGCTTACTTGTACGTTTCAAAGGGTCAGGTCCTCTCCACTGTTGCCGGCCTAAGGCTTAGTTCACCATATAGCAATGTATATATTGACCTATTTTCCCCTCGACTTTCTGTGATCCACTACATCTCACCTTTCTTTGCAGACAAGCCATTTGAAATACCCTTAACTTATTTCACAGCCAATAAGGCTTTGAAATAATGTTTATTTTTTAGAGAAATCTTCTTATATAATTAGGCAGAAAATCTGACCTGCCATAGTTTTCAAAACAGCATAATTTCACTCTTCTCAATGATTAATCTGTTGTATTACACAACCTTTGTGTATTTAGCTTTATCAATGACATGATCTTTAAAAATGTCTTAGAGATCCTACCAGTCTTTGAAAACATTCTCGTGCCTTGTTTCAGTTCCAGTTTTATGTATATTTTCTGCCTTGCACCCGATTATTCCTACATCTGATGGATGGCCTTGGGAATCTAATTCTGGTATTGATTGTTTTGGCTGATTGTCTCCCCTTATAGCTGCTTTCTTCATTATTGTGTAAATTTAGATCATGAGCTCATGTTTAGCTAAACAGCTGACCTTGTAAGAGGCTTAGGTGTGAACGCTCGTAAGTTTCAGCAGAAAGTCGGCAAAGATTTATTTGTGTCCCTCCAATGAGTGGCCCTCAAGGACCCCGTTTTCTACAAGTGTTGGTCCAATACTCCCTCTAGAGGCAGGGGACTCAGACAGGGCTGCTTTGAGGCCCCCGATCTGGGGCAATGGCGGTTGGCGGCCTGTGGCCCGGGCAGGAGCCACTCCGCGTGTGTCCCAGGGACCCATCTGCCTGTGAGCCTCGGTCACCTGGCAGGAAGCTACGATGCCCAGACCTATGCTTAGCTGTGCAGCGAGGTGTACTGCGCGGACAGGTTCCACACACACTTCAAGTAAGAGGGCGGCCTGAGTGGAAAGGTGAGAGTTTGGGCAGCTGTGCAGACAAAGAAAGCGCCCTTTGGCCTGGGCCTAAATGCTTGTGACACTCCACTGGGCCTGCCGGGCTCTGAGGGCCCTGCCCTGGGCCCCCTGCTCCCCTGCCCTTTGTTCAGTCACAGCAGAGATGGCCACACCCACTCCCTCAGTGAGGGCAGTGTTCCAACCTCCCTCAGCCCCGCCCCCTCTCCGCAGGTTACCATGGACTACAGAGGCTGCATTCTGAGGCCAGGGCGTTCCGAGAATGCCAAGGGCAGACGTGATGACCTTAAATGATTTCCTCTTGTGTCACTTTTGGTAAACTTTAGGAGCTAGGAAATGGTCCACTTGACAGAAATGTTCAAATTTACTGGCATTTCATATATTCTCTGCTCTAACAGTGTCCTGACTCTTTCTGTATATTCTTTACTTATGTTTTTGTTTTCCTTAATCAAAGTGTGTCTTTTAAATCTTTTCAAAGAAGATTCTTTGGACTTACTAAATCACCTGAATTTTATATGTTTTCTGTTGTATTAAGTTCTGCTCATATCTTTATTTAACTTTTTTCTATGTTCTCAGGGTTTATTCTTTTCATCTTCTGATGTCAATTAAAACACTTGGTTATTCATTTTAATAAATCTTTTTACTTATAAAAATTTGAACTTTTGAAGATTCCAGCTTACTTGTACGTTTCTAAGGGTCAGGTCCTCTCCACTGTTGCCGGCCTAAGGCTTAGTTCACCATATAGCAATGTATATATTGACCTATTTTCCCCTCGACTTTCTGTGATCCCCTACATCTCACCTTTCTTTGCAGACAAGCCATTTGAAACACCCTTAACTTATTTCACAGCCAATAAGGCTTTGAAATAATGTTTATTTTTTAGAGAAATCTTCTTATATAATTAGGCAGAAAATCTGACCTGCCATAGTTTTCAAAACAGCATAATTTCACTCTTCTCAATGATTAATCTGTTGTATTACACAACCTTTGTGTATTTAGCTTTATCAATGACATGATCTTTAAAAAAGTTTTAGAGATCCTACCAGTCTTTGAAAACATCCTCGTGCCTTGTTTCAGTTCCAGTTTTATGTATATTTTCTGCCTTGAACCCGATTATTCCTACATCTGATGGATGGCCTTGGGAATCTAATTCTGGTATTGATTGTTTTGGCTGATTGTCTCCCCTTATAGCTGCTTTCTTCATTATTGTGTAAATTTAGATCATGTGCTCATGTTTAGCTAAACAGCTGACCTTGTAAGAGGTTTAGGTGTGAACGCTCGTAAGTTTCAGCAGAAAGTCGGCAAAGATTTATTTGTGTCCCTCCAATGAGTGGCCCTCAAGGACCCCGTTTTCTACAAGTGTTGGTCCAATACTCCCTCTAGAGGCAGGGGACTCAGACAGGGCTGCTTTGCCGCCCCCGATCTGGGGCAGCGACAGTGGGCAGCCTGTGGCCCGGGCAGGAGCCTCTCCGCGTGTGTCCCAGGGACGCATCTGCCTGTGAGCCTCGGTCACCTGGCAGGAAGCTACGATGCCCAGACCTATGCTTAGCTGTGCAGTGAGGTGTACTGCGCGGACAGGTTCCACACACACTTCAAGTAAGAGGGCGGCCTGAGTGGAAAGGTGAGAGTTTGGGCAGCTGTGCAGACAAAGAAAGCGCCCTTTGGCCTGGGCCTAAATGCTTGTGACACTCCACTGTGCCTGCCGGGCTCTGAGGGCCCTGCCCTGGGCCCCCTGCTCCCCTGCCCTTTGTTCAGTCACAGCAGAGATGGCCACACCCACTCCCTCAGTGAGGGCAGTGTTCCAACCTCCCTCAGCCCCGCCCCCTCTCCGCAGGTTACCATGGACTACAGAGGCTGCATTCTGAGGCCAGGGCGTTCCGAGAATGCCAAGGGCAGACATGATGACCTTAAATGATTTCCTCTTGTGTCAGTTTTGGTAAACTTTAGGAGCTAGGAAATGGTCCACTTGACAGAAATGTTCAAATTTACTGGCATTTCATATATTCTCTGCTCCAACATTGTCCTGACTCTTTCTGTATATTCTTTACTTATGTTTTTGTTTTCCTTAATCAAAGTGTGCCTTTTAAATCTTTTCAAAGAAGATTCTTTGGACTTACTAAATCACCTGAATTTTATACGTTTTCTGTTGTATTAAGTTCTGCTCATATCTTTATTTAACTTTTTTCTATGTTCTCAGGGTTTATTGTTTTCATCTTCTGATGTCAATTAAAACACTTGGTTATTCATTTTAATAAATCTTTTTACCTATAAAAATTTGAACTTTTGAAGATTCCAGCTTACTTGTACGTTTCAAAGGGTCAGGTCGTCTCCACTGTTGCCGGCCTAAGGCTTAGTTCACCATATAGCAATGTATATATTGACCTATTTTCCCCTCGACTTTCTGTGATCCACTACATCTCACCTTTCTTTGCAGACAAGCCATTTGAAATACCCTTAACTTATTTCACAGCCAATAAGGCTTTGAAATAATGTTTATTTTTTAGAGAAATCTTCTTATATAATTAGGCAGAAAATCTGACCTGCCATAGTTTTCAAAACAGCATAATTTCACTCTTCTCAATGATTAATCTGTTGTATTACACAACCTTTGTGTATTTAGCTTTATCAATGACATGATCTTTAAAAATGTCTTAGAGATCCTACCAATCTTTGAAAACATTCTCGTGCCTTGTTTCAGTTCCAGTTTTATGTATATTTTCTGCCTTGCACCCGATTATTCCTACATCTGATGGATGGCCTTGGGAATCTAATTCTGGTATTGATTGTTTTGGCTGATTGTCTCCCCTTATAGCTGCTTTCTTCATTATTGTGTAAATTTAGATCATGAGCTCATGTTTAGCTAAACAGCTGACCTTGTAAGAGGCTTAGGTGTGAACGCTCGTAAGTTTCAGCAGAAAGTCGGCAAAGATTTATTTGTGTCCCTCCAATGAGTGGCCCTCAAGGACCCCGTTTTCTACAAGTGTTGGTCCAATACTCCCTGTAGAGGCAGGGGACACAGACAGGGCTGCTTTGAGGCCCCCGATCTGGGGCAATGGCGGTTGGCGGCCTGTGGCCCGGGCAGGAGCCACTCCGCGTGTGTCCCAGGGACCCATCTGCCTGTGAGCCTCGGTCACCTGGCAGGAAGCTACGATGCCCAGACCTATGCTTAGCTGTGCAGCGAGGTGTACTGCGCGGACAGGTTCCACACACACTTCAAGTAAGAGGGCGGCCTGAGTGGAAAGGTGAGAGTTTGGGCAGCTGTGCAGACAAAGAAAGCGCCCTTTGGCCTGGGCCTAAATGCTTGTGACACTCCACTGGGCCTGCCGGGCTCTGAGGGCCCTGCCCTGGGCCCCCTGCTCCCCTGCCCTTTGTTCAGTCACAGCAGAGATGGCCACACCCACTCCCTCAGTGAGGGCAGTGTTCCAACCTCCCTCAGCCCCGCCCCCTCTCCGCAGGTTACCATGGACTACAGAGGCTGCATTCTGAGGCCAGGGCGTTCCGAGAATGCCAAGGGCAGACATGATGACCTTAAATGATTTCCTCTTGTGTCACTTTTGGTAAACTTTAGGAGCTAGGAAATGGTCCACTTGACAGAAATGTTCAAATTTACTGGCATTTCATATATTCTCTGCTCTAACAGTGTCCTGACTCTTTCTGTATATTCTTTACTTATGTTTTTGTTTTCCTTAATCAAAGTGTGTCTTTTAAATCTTTTCAAAGAAGATTCTTTGGACTTACTAAATCACCTGAATTTTATATGTTTTCTGTTGTATTAAGTTCTGCTCATATCTTTATTTAACTTTTTTCTATGTTCTCAGGGTTTATTCTTTTCATCTTCTGATGTCAATTAAAACACTTGGTTATTCATTTTAATAAATCTTTTTACTTATAAAAATTTGAACTTTTGAAGATTCCAGCTTACTTGTACGTTTCTAAGGGTCAGGTCCTCTCCACTGTTGCCGGCCTAAGGCTTAGTTCACCATATAGCAATGTATATATTGACCTATTTTCCCCTCGACTTTCTGTGATCCCCTACATCTCACCTTTCTTTGCAGACAAGCCATTTGAAACACCCTTAACTTATTTCACAGCCAATAAGGCTTTGAAATAATGTTTATTTTTTAGAGAAATCTTCTTATATAATTAGGCAGAAAATCTGACCTGCCATAGTTTTCAAAACAGCATAATTTCACTCTTCTCAATGATTAATCTGTTGTATTACACAACCTTTGTGTATTTAGCTTTATCAATGACATGATCTTTAAAAAAGTTTTAGAGATCCTACCAGTCTTTGAAAACATCCTCGTGCCTTGTTTCAGTTCCAGTTTTATGTATATTTTCTGCCTTGCACCCGATTATTCCTACATCTGATGGATGGCCTTGGGAATCTAATTCTGGTATTGATTGTTTTGGCTGATTGTCTCCCCTTATAGCTGCTTTCTTCATTATTGTGTAAATTTAGATCATGTGCTCATGTTTAGCTAAACAGCTGACCTTGTAAGAGGTTTAGGTGTGAACGCTCGTAAGTTTCAGCAGAAAGTCGGCAAAGATTTATTTGTGTCCCTCCAATGAGTGGCCCTCAAGGACCCCGTTTTCTACAAGTGTTGGTCCAATACTCCCTCTAGAGGCAGGGGACTCAGACAGGGCTGCTTTGCCGCCCCCGATCTGGGGCAGCGGCAGTGGGCAGCCTGTGGCCCGGGCAGGAGCCTCTCCGCGTGTGTCCCAGGGACCCATCTGCCTGTGAGCCTCGGTCACCTGGCAGGAAGCTACGATGCCCAGACCTATGCTTAGCTGTGCAGTGAGGTGTACTGCGCGGACAGGTTCCACACACACTTCAAGTAAGAGGGCGGCCTGAGTGGAAAGGTGAGAGTTTGGGCAGCTGTGCAGACAAAGAAAGCGCCCTTTGGCCTGGGCCTAAATGCTTGTGACACTCCACTGGGCCTGCCGGGCTCTGAGGGCCCTGCCCTGCGCCCCCTGCTCCCCTGCCCTTTGTTCAGTCAGAGCAGAGATGGCCACACCCACTCCCTCAGTGAGGGCAGTGTTCCAACCTCCCTCAGCCCCGCCCCCTCTCCGCAGGTTACCATGGACTACAGAGGCTGCATTCTGAGGCCAGGGCGTTCCGAGAATGCCAAGGGCAGACATGATGACCTTAAATGATTTCCTCTTGTGTCACTTTTGGTAAACTTTAGGAGCTAGGAAATGGTCCACTTGACAGAAATGTTCAAATTTACTGGCATTTCATATATTCTCTGCTCTAACATTGTCCTGACTCTTTCTGTATATTCTTTACTTATGTTTTTGTTTTCCTTAATCAAAGTGTGTCTTTTAAATCTTTTCAAAGAAGATTCTTTGGACTTACTAAATCACCTGAATTTTATACGTTTTCTGTTGTATTAAGTTCTGCTCCTATCTTTATTTAACTTTTTTCTATGTTCTCAGGGTTTATTGTTTTCATCTTCTGATGTCAATTAAAACACTTGGTTATTCATTTTAATAAATCTTTTTACTTATAAAAATTTGAACTTTTGAAGATTCCAGCTTACTTGTACGTTTCTAAGGGTCAGGTCCTCTCCACTGTTGCCGGCCTAAGGCTTAGTTCACCATATAGCAATGTATATATTGACCTATTTTCCCCTCGACTTTCTGTGATCCACTACATCTCACCTTTCTTTGCAGACAAGCCATTTGAAATACCCTTAACTTATTTCACAGCCAATAAGGCTTTGAAATAATGTTTATTTTTTAGAGAAATCTTCTTATATAATTAGGCAGAAAATCTGACCTGCCATAGTTTTCAAAACAGCATAATTTCACTCTTCTCAATGATTAATCTGTTGTATTACACAACCTTTGTGTATTTAGCTTTATCAATGACATGTCCTTTAAAAATGCTTTAGAGATCCTACCAGTCTTTGAAAACATCGTCGTGCCTTGTTTCAGTTCCAGTTTTATGTATATTTTCTGCCTTGCACCCGATTATTCCTACATCTGATGGATGGCCTTGGGAATCTAATTCTGGTATTGATTGTTTTGGCTGATTGTCTCCCCTTATAGCTGCTTTCTTCATTATTGTGTAAATTTAGATCATGAGCTCATGTTTAGCTAAACAGCTGACCTTGTAAGAGGTTTAGGTGTGAACGCTCGTAAGTTTCAGCAGAAAGTCGGCAAAGATTTATTTGTGTCCCTCCAATGAGTGGCCCTTAAGGACCCCGTTTTCTACAAGTGTTGGTCCAATACTCCCTCTAGAGGCAGGGGACTCAGAGAGGGCTGCTTTGCCGCCCCCGATCTGGGGCAGGGGCAGTGGGCAGCCTGTGTCCCGGGCAGGAGCCTCTCCGCGTGTGTCCCAGGGACCCATCTGCCTGTGAGCCTCGGTCACCTGGCAGGAAGCTACGATGCCCAGACCTATGCTTAGCTGTGCAGCGAGGTGTACTGCGCGGACAGGTTCCACACACACTTCAAGTAAGAGGGCGGCCTGAGTGGAAAGGTGAGAGTTTGGGCAGCTGTGCAGACAAAGAAAGCGCCCTTTGGCCTGGGCCTAAATGCTTGTGACACTCCACTGGGCCTGCCGGGCTCTGAGGGCCCTGCCCTGGGCCCCCTGCTCCCCTGCCCTTTGTTCAGTCAGAGCAGAGATGGCCACACCCACTCCCTCAGTGAGGGCAGTGTTCCAACCTCCCTCAGCCCCGCCCCCTCTCCGCAGGTTACCATGGACTACAGAGGCTGCATTCTGAGGCCAGGGCGTTCCGAGAATGCCAAGGGCAGACATGATGACCTTAAATGATTTCCTCTTGTGTCACTTTTGGTAAACTTTAGGAGCTAGGAAATGGTCCACTTGACAGAAATGTTCAAATTTACTGGCATTTCATATATTCTCTGCTCCAACATTGTCCTGACTCTTTCTGTATATTCTTTACTTATGTTTTTGTTTTCCTTAATCAAAGTGTGCCTTTTAAATCTTTTCAAAGAAGATTCTTTGGACTTACTAAATCACCTGAATTTTATACGTTTTCTGTTGTATTAAGTTCTGCTCATATCTTTATTTAACTTTTTTCTATGTTCTCAGGGTTTATTGTTTTCATCTTCTGATGTCAATTAAAACACTTGGTTATTCATTTTAATAAATCTTTTTACCTATAAAAATTTGAACTTTTGAAGATTCCAGCTTACTTGTACGTTTCTAAGGGTCAGGTCCTCTCCACTGTTGCCGGCCTAAGGCTTAGTTCACCATATAGCAATGTATATATTGACCTATTTTCCCCTCGACTTTCTGTGATCCACTACATCTCACCTTTCTTTGCAGACAAGCCATTTGAAACACCCTTAACTTATTTCACAGCCAATAAGGCTTTGAAATAATGTTTATTTTTTAGAGAAATCTTCTTATATAATTAGGCAGAAAATCTGACCTGCCATAGTTTTCAAAACAGCATAATTTCACTCTTCTCAATGATTAATCTGTTGTATTACACAACCTTTGTGTATTTAGCTTTATCAATGACATGATCTTTAAAAATGTTTTAGAGATCCTACCAGTCTTTGAAAACATCCTCGTGCCTTGTTTCAGTTCCAGTTTTATGTATATTTTCCTCCTTGCACCCGATTATTCCTACATCTGATGGATGGCCTTGGGAATCTAATTCTGGTATTGATTGTTTTGGCTGATTGTCTCCCCTTATAGCTGCTTTCTTCATTATTGTGTAAATTTAGATCATGAGCTCATGTTTAGCTAAACAGCTGACCTTGTAAGAGGTTTAGGTGTGAACGCTCGTAAGTTTCAGCAGAAAGTCGGCAAAGATTTATTTGTGTCCCTCCAATGAGTGGCCCTCAAGGACCCCGTTTTCTACAAGTGTTGGTCCAATACTCCCTCTAGAGGCAGGGGACTCAGACAGGGCTGCTTTGCCGCCCCCGATCTGGGGCAGGGGCAGTGGGCAGCCTGTGGCCCGGGCAGGAGCCTCTCCGCGTGTGTCCCAGGGACCCATCTGCCTGTGAGCCTCGGTCACCTGGCAGGAAGCTACGATGCCCAGACCTATGCTTAGCTGTGCAGCGAGGTGTACTGCGCGGACAGGTTCCACACACACTTCAAGTAAGAGGGCGGCCTGAGTGGAAAGGTGAGAGTTTGGGCAGCTGTGCAGACAAAGAAAGCGCCCTTTGGCCTGGGCCTAAATGCTTGTGACACTCCACTGGGCCTGCCGGGCTCTGAGGGCCCTGCCCTGGGCCCCCTGCTCCCCTGCCCTTTGTTCAGTCACAGCAGAGATGGCCACACCCACTCCCTCAGTGAGGGCAGTGTTCCAACCTCCCTCAGCCCCGCCCCCTCTCCGCAGGTTACCATGGACTAGAGAGGCTGCATTCTGAGGCCAGGGCGTTCCGAGAATGCCAAGGGCAGACATGATGACCTTAAATGATTTCCTCTTGTGTCACTTTTGGTAAACTTTAGGAGCTAGGAAATGGTCCACTTGACAGAAATGTTCAAATTTACTGGCATTTCATATATTCTCTGCTCTAACATTGTCCTGACTCTTTCTGTATATTCTTTACTTATGTTTTTGTTTTCCTTAATCAAAGTGTGTCTTTTAAATCTTTTCAAAGAAGATTCTTTGGACTTACTAAATCACCTGAATTTTATACGTTTTCTGTTGTATTAAGTTCTGCTCTTATCTTTATTTAACTTTTTCTATGTTCTCAGGGTTTATTGTTTTCATCTTCTGATGTCAATTAAAACACTTGGTTATTCATTTTAATAAACCTTTTTACTTATAAAGATTTGAACTTTTGAAGATTCCAGCTTACTTGTACGTTTCTAAGGGTCAGGTCCTCTCCATTGTTGCCGGCCTAAGGCTTAGTTCACCATATAGCAATGTATATATTGACCTATTTTCCCCTCGACTTTCCGTGATCCCCTACATCTCACCTTTCTTTGCAAACAAGCCATTTGAAACACCCTTAACTTATTTCACAGCCAATAAGGCTTTGAAATAATGTGTATTTTTTAGGGAAATCTTCTTATATAATTAGGCAGAAAATCTGACCTGCCATAGTTTTCAAAACAGCTTAACTTCACTCTTCTCAATGATTAATCTGTTGTATTACACAACCTTGGTGTATTTAGCTTTAGCAATGACATGTCCTTTAAAAATATTTTAGAGATCCTACCAGTCTTTGAAAACATCCTCGTGCCTTGTTTCAGTTCCAGTTTTATGTATATTTTCTGCCTTGCACCCGATTATTCCTACATCTGATGGATGGCCTTGGGAATCTAATACTTGTATTGATTGTTTTGGCTGATTGTCTCCCCTTGTAGCTGCTTTCTTCATTATTGTGTAAATTTAGATCATGAGCTCATGTTTAGCTAAACAGCTGACCTTGTAAGAGGTTTAGGTGTGAACGCTCGTAAGTTTCAGCAGAAAGTCGGCAAAGATTTATTTGTGTCCCTCCAATGAGTGGCCCTCAAGGACCCCGTTTTCTACAAGTGTTGGTCCAATACTCCCTCTAGAGGCAGGGGACTCAGACAGGGCTGCTTTGAGGCCCCCGATCTGGGGCAATGGCGGTTGGCGGCCTGTGGCCCGGGCAGGAGCCACTCCGCGTGTGTCCCAGGGACCCATCTGCCTGTGAGCCTCGGTCACCTGGCAGGAAGCTACGATGCCCAGACCTATGCTTAGCTGTGCAGCGAGGTGTACTGCGCGGACAGGTTCCACACACACTTCAAGTAAGAGGGCGGCCTGAGTGGAAAGGTGAGAGTTTGGGCAGCTGTGCAGACAAAGAAAGCGCCCTTTGGCCTGGGCCTAAATGCTTGTGACACTCCACTGGGGCTGCCGGGCTCTGAGGGCCCTGCCCTGGGCCCCCTGCTCCCCTGCCCTTTGTTCAGTCACAGCAGAGATGGCCACACCCACTCCCTCAGTGAGGGCAGTGTTCCAACCTCCCTCAGCCCCGCCCCCTCTCCGCAGGTTACCATGGACTACAGAGGCTGCATTCTGAGGCCAGGGCGTTCCGAGAATGCCAAGGGCAGACATGATGCCCTTCAATGATTTCCTCTTGTGTCAGTTTTGGTAAACTTTAGGAGCTAGGAAATGGTCCACTTGACAGAAATGTTCAAATTTACTGGCATTTCATATATTCTCTGCTCTAACATTGTCCTGACTCTTTCTGTATATTCTTTACTTATGTTTTTGTTTTCCTTAATCAAACTGTGTCTTTTAAATATTTTCAAAGAAGATTCTTTGGACTTACTAAATCACCTGAATTTTATACGTTTTCTGTTGTATTAAGTTCTGCTCTTATCTTTATTTAACTTTTTTCTATGTTCTCAGGGTTTATTGTTTTCATCTTCTGATGTCAATTAAAACACTTGGTTATTCATTTTAATAAATCTTTTTACCTATAAAAATTTGAACTTTTGAAGATTCCAGCTTACTTGTACGTTTCAAAGGGTCAGGTCCTCTCCACTGTTGCCGGCCTAAGGCTTAGTTCACCGTATAGCAATGTATATATTGACCTATTTTCCCCTCGACTTTCTGTGATCCACTACATCTCACCTTTCTTTGCAGACAAGCCATTTGAAATACCCTTAACTTATTTCACAGCCAATAAGGCTTTGAAATAATGTTTATTTTTTAGAGAAATCTTCTTATATAATTAGGCAGAAAATCTGACCTGCCATAGTTTTCAAAACAGCATAATTTCACTCTTCTCAATGATTAATCTGTTGTATTACACAACCTTTGTGTATTTAGCTTTATCAATGACATGATCTTTAAAAATGTTTTAGAGATCCTACCAGTCTTTGAAAACATCCTCGTGCCTTGTTTCAGTTCCAGTTTTATGTATATTTTCTGCCTTGCACCCGATTATTCCTACATCTGATGGATGGCCTTGGGAATCTAATTCTGGTATTGATTGTTTTGGCTGATTGTCTCCCCTTATAGCTGCTTTCTTCATTATTGTGTAAATTTAGATCATGAGCTCATGTTTAGCTAAACAGCTGACCTTATAAGAGGCTTAGGTGTGAACGCTCGTAAGTTTCAGCAGAAAGTCGGCAAAGATTTATTTGTGTCCCTCCAATGAGTGGCCCTCAAGGACCCCGTTTTCTACAAGTGTTGGTCCAATACTCCCTCTAGAGGCAGGGGACTCAGACAGGGCTGCATTGCGGCCCCCGATCTGGGGCAGGGGCAGTGGGCGGCGTGTGGCCTGGGCAGGATCCTCTCCGCGTGTGTCCCAGGGACCCATCTGCCTGTGAGCCTCGGTCACCTGGCAGGAAGCTACGATGCCCAGACCTATGCTTAGCTGTGCAGCGAGGTGTACTGCGCGGACAGGTTCCACACACACTTCAAGTAAGAGGGCGGCCTGAGTGGAAAGGTGAGAGTTTGGGCAGCTGTGCAGACAAAGAAAGCGCCCTTTGGCCTGGGCCTAAATGCTTGTGACACTCCACTGGGCCTGCCGGGCTCTGAGGGCCCTGCCCTGGGCCCCCTGCTCCCCTGCCCTTTGTTCAGTCACAGCAGAGATGGCCACACCCACTCCCTCAGTGAGGGCAGTGTTCCAACCTCCCTCAGCCCCGCCCCCTCTCCGCAGGTTACCATGGACTACAGAGGCTGCATTCTGAGGCCAGGGCGTTCCGAGAATGCCAAGGGCAGACATGATGACCTTAAATGATTTCCTCTTGTGTCAGTTTTGGTAAACTTTAGGAGCTAGGAAATGGTCCACTTGACAGAAATGTTCAAATTTACTGGCATTTCATATATTCTCTGCTCTAACATTGTCCTGACTCTTTCTGTATATTCTTTACTTATGTTTTGGTTTTCCTTAATCAAAGTGTGTCTTTTAAATCTTTTCAAAGAAGATTCTTTGGACTTACTAAATCACCTGAATTTTATACGTTTTCTGTTGTATTAAGTTCTGCTCCTATCTTTATTTAACTTTTTTCTATGTTCTCAGGGTTTATTGTTTTCATCTTCTGATGTCAATTAAAACACTTGGTTATTCATTTTAATAAATCTTTTTACTTATAAAGATTTGAACTTTTGAAGTTTCCAGCTTACTTGTACGTTTCTAAGGGTCAGGTCCTCTCCATTGTTGCCGGCCTAAGGCTTAGTTCACCATATAGCAATGTATATATTGACCTATTTTCCCCACGACTTTCCGTGATCCACTACATCTCACCTTAATTTGCAGACAAGCCATTTGAAACACCCTTAACTTATTTCACAGCCAATAAGGCTTTGAAATAATGTGTATTTTTTAGGGAAATCTTCTTATATAATTAGGCAGAAAATCTGACCTGCCATAGTTTTCAAAACAGCTTAACTTCACTCTTCTCAATGATTAATCTGTTGTATTACACAACCTTGGTGTATTTAGCTTTAGCAATGACATGTCCTTTAAAAATGTTTTAGAGATCCTACCAGTCTTTGAAAACATCCTCGTGCCTTGTTTCAGTTCCAGTTTATGTATATTTTCTGCCTTGCACCCGATTATTCCTACATCTGATGGATGGCCTTGGGAATCTAATTCTGGTATTGATTGTTTTGGCTGATTGTCTCCCCTTGTAGCTGCTTTCTTCATTATTGTGTAAATTTAGATCATGAGCTCATGTTTAGCTAAACAGCTGACCTTGTAAGAGGCTTAGTTGTGAACGCTCGTAAGTTTCAGAAGAAAGACGGCAAAGATTTATTTGTTTCCCTCCAATGAGTGGCCCTCAAGGACCCCGTTTTCTACAAGTGTTGGTCCAATACTCCCTCTAGAGGCAGGGGACTCAGACAGGGCTGCTTTGAGGCCCCCGATCTGGGGCAATGGCGGTTGGCGGCCTGTGGCCCGGGCAGGAGCCACTCCGCGTGTGTCCCAGGGACCCATCTGCCTGTGAGCCTCGGTCACCTGGCAGGAAGCTACGATGCCCAGACCTATGCTTAGCTGTGCAGCGAGGTGTACTGCGCGGACAGGTTCCACACACACTTCAAGTAAGAGGGCGGCCTGAGTGGAAAGGTGAGAGTTTGGGCAGCTGTGCAGACAAAGAAAGCGCCCTTTGGCCTGGGCCTAAATGCTTGTGACACTCCACTGGGCCTGCCGGGCTCTGAGGGCCCTGCCCTGGGCCCCCTGTTCCCCTGCCCTTTGTTCAGTCACAGCAGAGATGGCCACACCCACTCCCTCAGTGAGGGCAGTGTTCCAACCTCCCTCAGCCCCGCCCCCTCTCCGCAGGTTACCATGGACTACAGAGGCTGCATTCTGAGGCCAGGGCGTTCCGAGAATGCCAAGGGCAGACATGATGACCTTAAATGATTTCCTCTTGTGTCAGTTTTGGTAAACTTTAGGAGCTAGGAAATGGTCCACTTGACAGAAATGTTCAAATTTACTGGCATTTCATATATTCTCTGCTCTAACATTGTCCTGACTCTTTCTGTATATTCTTTACTTATGTTTTTGTTTTCCTTAATCAAAGTGTGTCTTTTAAATCTTTTCAAAGAAGATTCTTTGGACTTACTAAATCACCTGAATTTTATACGTTTTCTGTTGTATTAAGTTCTGCTCATATCTTTATTTAACTTTTTTCTATGTTCTCAGGGTTTATTGTTTTCATCTTCTGATGTCAATTAAAACACTTGGTTATTCATTTTAATAAATCTTTTTACTTATAAAGATTTGAACTTTTGAAGATTCCAGCTTACTTGTACGTTTCTAAGGGTCAGGTCCTCTCCACTGTTGCCGGCCTAAGGCTTAGTTCACCATATAGCAATGTATATATTGACCTATTTTCCCCTCGACTTTCTGTGATCCACTACATCTCACCTTTCTTTGCAGACAAGCCATTTGAAACACCCTTAACTTATTTCACAGCCAATAAGGCTTTGAAATAATGTTTATTTTTTAGAGAAATCTTCTTATATAATTAGGCAGAAAATCTGACCTGCCATAGTTTTCAAAACAGCATAATTTCACTCTTCTCAATGATTAATCTGTTGTATTACACAACCTTTGTGTATTTAGCTTTATCAATGACATGATCTTTAAAAATGTTTTAGAGATCCTACCAGTCTTTGAAAACATCCTCGTGCCTTGTTTCAGTTCCAGTTTTATGTATATTTTCTGCCTTGCACCCGATTATTCCTACATCTGATGGATGGCCTTGGGAATCTAATTCTGGTATTGATTGTTTTGGCTGATTGTCTCCCCTTATAGCTGCTTTCTTCATTATTGTGTAAATTTAGATCATGAGCTCATGTTTAGCTAAACAGCTGACCTTGTAAGAGGTTTAGGTGTGAACGCTCGTAAGTTTCAGCAGAAAGTCGGCAAAGATTTATTTGTGTCCCTCCAATGAGTGGCCCTCAAGGACCCCGTTTTCTACAAGTGTTGGTCCAATACTCCCTCTAGAGGCAGGGGACTCAGACAGGGCTGCTTTGCCGCCCCCGATCTGGGGCAGGGGCAGTGGGCAGCCTGTGGCCTGGGCAGGAGCCTCTCCGCGTGTGTCCCAGGGACCCATCTGCCTGTGAGCCTCGGTCACCTGGCAGGAAGCTACGATGCCCAGACCTATGCTTAGCTGTGCAGCGAGGTGTACTGCGCGGACAGGTTCCACACACACTTCAAGTAAGAGGGCGGCCTGAGTGGAAAGGTGAGAGTTTGGGCAGCTGTGCAGACAAAGAAAGCGCCCTTTGGCCTGGGCCTAAATGCTTGTGACACTCCACTGGGCCTGCCGGGCTCTGAGGGCCCTGCCCTGGGCCCCCTGCTCCCCTGCCCTTTGTTCAGTCACAGCAGAGATGGCCACACCCACTCCCTCAGTGAGGGCAGTGTTCCAACCTCCCTCAGCCCCGCCCCCTCTCCGCAGGTTACCATGGACTAGAGAGGCTGCATTCTGAGGCCAGGGCGTTCCGAGAATGCCAAGGGCAGACATGATGACCTTAAATGATTTCCTCTTGTGTCAGTTTTGGTAAACTTTAGGAGCTAGGAAATGGTCCACTTGACAGAAATGTTCAAATTTACTGGCATTTCATATATTCTCTGCTCTAACATTGTCCTGACTCTTTCTGTATATTCTTTACTTATGTTTTTGTTTTCCTTAATCAAACTGTGTCTTTTAAATCTTTTCAAAGAAGATTCTTTGGACTTACTAAATCACCTGAATTTTATACGTTTTCTGTTGTATTAAGTTCTGCTCTTATCTTTATTTAACTTTTTTCTATGTTCTCAGGGTTTATTGTTTTCATCTTCTGATGTCAATTAAAACACTTGGTTATTCATTTTAATAAATCTTTTTACCTATAAAAATTTGAACTTTTGAAGATTCCAGCTTACTTGTACGTTTCAAAGGGTCAGGTCCTCTCCACTGTTGCCGGCCTAAGGCTTAGTTCACCATATAGCAATGTATATATTGACCTATTTTCCCCTCGACTTTCTGTGATCCACTACATCTCACCTTTCTTTGCAGACAAGCCATTTGAAATACCCTTAACTTATTTCACAGCCAATAAGGCTTTGAAATAATGTTTATTTTTTAGAGAAATCTTCTTATATAATTAGGCAGAAAATCTGACCTGCCATAGTTTTCAAAACAGCATAATTTCACTCTTCTCAATGATTAATCTGTTGTATTACACAACCTTTGTGTATTTAGCTTTATCAATGACATGATCTTTAAAAATGTTTTAGAGATCCTACCAGTCTTTGAAAACATCCTTGTGCCTTGTTTCAGTTCCAGTTTTATGTATATTTTCTGCCTTGCACCCGATTATTCCTACATCTGATGGATGGCCTTGGGAATCTAATTCTGGTATTGATTGTTTTGGCTGATTGTCTCCCCTTATAGCTGCTTTCTTCATTATTGTGTAAATTTAGATCATGAGCTCATGTTTAGCTAAACAGCTGACCTTGTAAGAGGTTTAGGTGTGAACGCTCGTAAGTTTCAGCAGAAAGTCGGCAAAGATTTATTTGTGTCCCTCCAATGAGTGGCCCTCAAGGACCCCGTTTTCTACAAGTGTTGGTCCAATACTCCCTCTAGAGGCAGGGGACTCAGACAGGGCTGCATTGCGGCCCCCGATCTGGGGCAGGGGCAGTGGGCGGCGTGTCGCCTGGGCAGGATCCTCTCCGCGTGTGTCCCAGGGACCCATCTGCCTGTGAGCCTCGGTCACCTGGCAGGAAGCTACGATGCCCAGACCTATGCTTAGCTGTGCAGCGAGGTGTACTGCGCGGACAGGTTCCACACACACTTCAAGTAAGAGGGCGGCCTGAGTGGAAAGGTGAGAGTTTGGGCAGCTGTGCAGACAAAGAAAGCGCCCTTTGGCCTGGGCCTAAATGCTTGTGACACTCCACTGGGCCTGCCGGGCTCTGAGGGCCCTGCCCTGGGCCCCCTGCTCCCCTGCCCTTTGTTCAGTCACAGCAGAGATGGCCACACCCACTCCCTCAGTGAGGGCAGTGTTCCAACCTCCCTCAGCCCCGCCCCCTCTCCGCAGGTTACCATGGACTACAGAGGCTGCATTCTGAGGCCAGGGCGTTCCGAGAATGCCAAGGGCAGACATGATGACCTTAAATGATTTCCTCTTGTGTCAGTTTTGGTAAACTTTAGGAGCTAGGAAATGGTCCACTTGACAGAAATGTTCAAATTTACTGGCATTTCATATATTCTCTGCTCTAACATTGTCCTGACTCTTTCTGTATATTCTTTACTTATGTTTTTGTTTTCCTTAATCAAACTGTGTCTTTTAAATCTTTTCAAAGAAGATTCTTTGGACTTACTAAATCACCTGAATTTTATACGTTTTCTGTTGTATTAAGTTCTGCTCATATCTTTATTTAACTTTTTTCTATGTTCTCAGGGTTTATTGTTTTCATCTTCTGATGTCAATTAAAACACTTGGTTATTCATTTTAATAAATCTTTTTACTTATAAAGATTTGAACTTTTGAAGATTCCAGCTTACTTGTACGTTTCTAAGGGTCAGGTCCTCTCCACTGTTGCCGGCCTAAGACTTAGTTCACCATATAGCAATGTATATATTGACCTATTTTCCCCTCGACTTTCTGTGATCCACTACATCTCACCTTTCTTTGCAGACAAGCCATTTGAAACACCCTTAACTTATTTCACAGCCAATAAGGCTTTGAAATAATGTTTATTTTTTAGAGAAATCTTCTTATATAATTAGGCAGAAAATCTGACCTGCCATAGTTTTCAAAACAGCATAATTTCACTCTTCTCAATGATTAATCTGTTGTATTACACAACCTTTGTGTATCTAGCTTTATCAATGACATGATCTTTAAAAATGTTTTAGAGATCCTACCAGTCTTTGAAAACATCCTCGTGCCTTGTTTCAGTTCCAGTTTTATGTATATTTTCTGCCTTGCACCCGATTATTCCTACATCTGATGGATGGCCTTGGGAATCTAATTCTGGTATTGATTGTTTTGGCTGATTGTCTCCCCTTATAGCTGCTTTCTTCATTATTGTGTAAATTTAGATCATGAGCTCATGTTTAGCTAAACAGCTGACCTTATAAGAGGTTTAGGTGTGAACGCTCGTAAGTTTCAGCAGAAAGTCGGCAAAGATTTATTTGTGTCCCTCCAATGAGTGGCCCTCAAGGACCCCGTTTTCTACAAGTGTAGGTCCAATACTCCCTCTAGAGGCCGGGGACTCAGACAGGGCTGCATTGCGGCCCCCGATCTGGGGCAGGGGTAGTGGGCGGCGTGTGGCCCGGGCAGGATCCTCTCCGCGTGTGTCCCAGGGACCCATCTGCCTGTGAGCCTCGGTCACCTGGCAGGATGCTACGAAACCCAGACCTATGCTTAGCTGTGCAGCGAGGTGTACTGCGCGGACAGGTTCCACACACACTTCAAGTAAGAGGGCGGCCTGAGTGGAAAGGTGAGAGTTTGGGCAGCTGTGCAGACAAAGAAAGCGCCCTTTGGCCTGGGCCTAAATGCTTGTGACACTCCACTGGGCCTGCCGGGCTCTGAGGGCCCTGCCCTGGGCCCCCTGCTCCCCTGCCCTTTGTTCAGTCACAGCAGAGATGGCCACACCCACTCCCTCAGTGAGGGCAGTGTTCCAACCTGCCTCAGCCGCGCCCCATCTCCGCAGGTTACCATGGACTACAGAGGCTGCATTCTGAGGCCAGGGCGTTCCGAGAATGCCAAGGGCAGACATGATGACCTTAAATGATTTCCTCTTGTGTCAGTTTTGGTAAACTTTAGGAGCTAGGAAATGGTCCACTTGACAGAAATGTTCAAATTTACTGGCATTTCATATATTCTCTGCTCTAACATTGTCCTGACTCTTTCTGTATATTCTTTACTTATGTTTTTGTTTTCCTTAATCAAAGTGTGACTTTTAAATCTTTTCAAAGAAGATTCTTTGGACTTACTAAATCACCTGAATTTTATACGTTTTCTGTTGTATTAAGTTCTGCTCCTATCTTTATTTAACTTTTTTCTATGTTCTCAGGGTTTATTGTTTTCATCTTCTGATGTCAATTAAAACACTTGGTTATTCATTTTAATAAATCTTTTTACTTATAAAGATTTGAACTTTTGAAGATTCCAGCTTACTTGTACGTTTCTAAGGGTCAGGTCCTCTCCATTGTTGCCGGCCTAAGGCTTAGTTCACCATATAGCAATGTATATATTGACCTATTTTCCCCTCGACTTTCCGTGATCCCCTACATCTCACCTTTCTTTGCAGACAAGCCATTTGAAACACCCTTAACTTATTTCACAGCCAATAAGGCTTTGAAATAATGTGTATTTTTTAGGGAAATCTTCTTATATAATTAGGCAGAAAATCTGACCTGCCATAGTTTTCAAAACAGCTTAACTTCACTCTTCTCAATGATTAATCTGTTGTATTACACAACCTTGGTGTATTTAGCTTTAGCAATGATATGTCCTTTAAAAATATTTTAGAGATCCTACCAGTCTTTGAAAACATCCTCGTGCCTTGTTTCAGTTCCAGTTTTATGTATATTTTCTGCCTTGCACCCGATTATTCCTACATCTGATGGATGGCCTTGGGAATCTAATACTTGTATTGATTGTTTTGGCTGATTGTCTCCCCTTGTAGCTGCTTTCTTCATTATTGTGTAAATTTAGATCATGAGCTCATGTTTAGCTAAACAGCTGACCTTGTAAGAGGCTTAGTTGTGAACGCTCGTAAGTTTCAGAAGAAAGACGGCAAAGATTTATTTGTTTCCCTCCAATGAGTGGCCCTCAAGGACCCCGTTTTCTACAAGTGTTGGTCCAATACTCCCTCTAGAGGCAGGGGACTCAGACAGGGCTGCTTTGAGGCCCCCGATCTGGGGCAATGGCGGTTGGCGGCCTGTGGCCCGGGCAGGAGCCACTCCGCGTGTGTCCCAGGGACCCATCTGCCTGTGAGCCTCGGTCACCTGGCAGGAAGCTACGATGCCCAGACCTATGCTTAGCTGTGCAGCGAGGTGTACTGCGCGGACAGGTTCCACACACACTTCAAGTAAGAGGGCGGCCTGAGTGGAAATGTGAGAGTTTGGGCAGCTGTGCAGACAAAGAAAGCGCCCTTTGGCCTGGGCCTAAATGCTTGTGACACTCCACTGGGCCTGCCGGGCTCTGAGGGCCCTGCCCTGGGCCCCCTGTTACCCTGCCCTTTGTTCAGTCACAGCAGAGATGGCCACACCCACTCCCTCAGTGAGGGCAGTGTTCCAACCTCCCTCAGCCCCGCCCCCTCTCCGCAGGTTACCATGGACTACAGAGGCTGCATTCTGAGGCCAGGGCGTTCCGAGAATGCCAAGGGCAGACATGATGACCTTAAATGATTTCCTCTTGTGTCAGTTTTGGTAAACTTTAGGAGCTAGGAAATGGTCCACTTGACAGAAATGTTCAAATTTACTGGCATTTCATATATTCTCTGCTCTAACATTGTCGTGACTCTTTCTGTATATTCTTTACTTATGTTTTTGTTTTCCATAATCAAACTGTGTCTTTTAAATCTTTTCAAAGAAGATTCTTTGGACTTACTAAATCACCTGAATTTTATACGTTTTCTGTTGTATTAAGTTCTGCTCATATCTTTATTTAACTTTTTTCTATGTTCTCAGGGTTTATTGTTTTCATCTTCTGATGTCAATTAAAACACTTGGTTATTCATTTTAATAAATCTTTTTACTTATAAAGATTTGAACTTTTGAAGATTCCAGCTTACTTGTACGTTTCTAAGGGTCAGGTCCTCTCCACTGTTGCCGGCCTAAGGCTTAGTTCACCATATAGCAATGTATATATTGACCTATTTTCCCCTCGACTTTCTGTGATCCACTACATCTCACCTTTCTTTGCAGACAAGCCATTTGAAACACCCTTAACTTATTTCACAGCCAATAAGGCTTTGAAATAATGTTTATTTTTTAGAGAAATCTTCTTATATAATTAGGCAGAAAATCTGACCTGCCATAGTTTTCAAAACAGCATAATTTCACTCTTCTCAATGATTAATCTGTTGTATTACACAACCTTTGTGTATCTAGCTTTATCAATGACATGATCTTTAAAAATGTTTTAGAGATCCTACCAGTCTTTGAAAACATCCTCGTGCCTTGTTTCAGTTCCAGTTTTATGTATATTTTCTGCCTTGCACCCGATTATTCCTACATCTGATGGATGGCCTTGGGAATCTAATTCTGGTATTGATTGTTTTGGCTGATTGTCTCCCCTTATAGCTGCTTTCTTCATTATTGTGTAAATTTAGATCATGAGCTCATGTTTAGCTAAACAGCTGACCTTATAAGAGGCTTAGGTGTGAACGCTCGTAAGTTTCAGCAGAAAGTCGGCAAAGATTTATTTGTGTCCCTCCAATGAGTGGCCCTTAAGGACCCCGTGTTCTACAAGTGTTGGTCCAATACTCCCTCTAGAGGCAGGGGACTCAGACAGGGCTGCATTGCGGCCCCCGATCTGGGGCAGGGGCAGTGGGCGGCGTGTGGCCCGGGCAGGATCCTCTCCGCGTGTGTCCCAGGGACCCATCTGCCTGTGAGCCTCGGTCACCTGGCAGGATGCTACGAAACCCAGACCTATGCTTAGCTGTGCAGCGAGGTGTACTGCGCGGACAGGTTCCACACACACTTCAAGTAAGAGGGGGGCCTGAGTGGAAAGGTGAGAGTTTGGGCAGCTGTGCAGACAAAGAAAGCGCCCTTTGGCCTGGGCCTAAATGCTTGTGACACTCCACTGGGCCTGCCGGGCTCTGAGGGCCCTGCCCTGGGCCCCCTGCTCCCCTGCCCTTTGTTCAGTCACAGCAGAGATGGCCACACCCACTCCCTCAGTGAGGGCAATGTTCCAACCTGCCTCAGCCCCGCCCCCTCTCCGCAGGTTACCATGGACTACAGAGGCTGCATTCTGAGGCCAGGGCGTTCCGAGAATGCCAAGGGCAGACATGATGACCTTAAATGATTTCCTCTTGTGTCAGTTTTGGTAAACTTTAGGAGCTAGGAAATGGTCCACTTGACAGAAATGTTCAAATTTACTGGCATTTCATATATTCTCTGCTCTAACATTGTCCTGACTCTTTCTGTATATTCTTTACTTATGTTTTTGTTTTCCTTAATCAAAGTGTGTCTTTTAAATCTTTTCAAAGAAGATTCTTTGGACTTACTAAATCACCTGAATTTTATACGTTTTCTGTTGTATTAAGTTCTGCTCCTATCTTTATTTAACTTTTTTCTATGTTCTCAGGGTTTATTGTTTTCATCTTCTGATGTCAATTAAAACACTTGGTTATTCATTTTAATAAATCTTTTTACTTATAAAGATTTGAACTTTTGAAGATTCCAGCTTACTTGTACGTTTCTAAGGGTCAGGTCCTCTCCATTGTTGCCGGCCTAAGGCTTAGTTCACCATATAGCAATGTATATATTGACCTATTTTCCCCTCGACTTTCCGTGATCCACTACATCTCACCTTTCTTTGCAGACAAGCCATTTGAAACACCCTTAACTTATTTCACAGCCAATAAGGCTTTGAAATAATGTGTATTTTTTAGGGAAATCTTCTTATATAATTAGGCAGAAAATCTGACCTGCCATAGTTTTCAAAACAGCTTAACTTCACTCTTCTCAATGATTAATCTGTTGTATTACACAACCTTGGTGTATTTAGCTTTAGCAATGACATGTCCTTTAAAAATGTTTTAGAGATCCTACCAGTCTTTGAAAACATCCTCGTGCCTTGTTTCAGTTCCAGTTTATGTATATTTTCTGCCTTGCACCCGATTATTCCTACATCTGATGGATGGCCTTGGGAATCTAATTCTGGTATTGATTGTTTTGGCTGATTGTCTCCCCTTGTAGCTGCTTTCTTCATTATTGTGTAAATTTAGATCATGAGCTCATGTTTAGCTAAACAGCTGACCTTGTAAGAGGCTTAGTTGTGAACGCTCGTAAGTTTCAGAAGAAAGACGGCAAAGATTTATTTGTTTCCCTCCAATGAGTGGCCCTCAAGGACCCCGTTTTCTACAAGTGTTGGTCCAATACTCCCTCTAGAGGCAGGGGACTCAGACAGGGCTGCTTTGAGGCCCCCGATCTGGGGCAATGGCGGTTGGCGGCCTGTGGCCCGGGCAGGAGCCACTCCGCGTGTGTCCCAGGGACCCATCTGCCTGTGAGCCTCGGTCACCTGGCAGGAAGCTACGATGCCCAGACCTATGCTTAGCTGTGCAGCGAGGTGTACTGCGCGGACAGGTTCCACACACACTTCAAGTAAGAGGGCGGCCTGAGTGGAAAGGTGAGAGTTTGGGCAGCTGTGCAGACAAAGAAAGCGCCCTTTGGCCTGGGCCTAAATGCTTGTGACACTCCACTGGGCCTGCCGGGCTCTGAGGGCCCTGCCCTGGGCCCCCTGCTCCCCTGCCCTTTGTTCAGTCACAGCAGAGATGGCCACACCCACTCCCTCAGTGAGGGCAGTGTTCCAACCTCCCTCAGCCCCGCCCCCTCTCCGCAGGTTACCATAGACTACAGAGGCTGCATTCTGAGGCCAGGGCGTTCCGAGAATGCCAAGGGCAGACATGATGACCTTAAATGATTTCCTCTTGTGTCAGTTTTGGTAAACTTTAGGAGCTAGGAAATGGTCCACTTGACAGAAATGTTCAAATTTACTGGCATTTCATATATTCTCTGCTCTAACATTGTCCTGACTCTTTCTGTATATTCTTTACTTATGTTTTTGTTTTCCTTAATCAAAGTGTGTCTTTTAAATCTTTTCAAAGAAGATTCTTTGGACTTACTAAATCACCTGAATTTTATACGTTTTCTGTTGTATTAATTTCTGCTCCTATCTTTATTTAACTTTTTTCTATGTTCTCAGGGTTTATTGTTTTCATCTTCTGATGTCAATTAAAACACTTGGTTATTCATTTTAATAAATCTTTTTACTTATAAAGATATGAACTTTTGAAGATTCCAGCTTACTTGTACGTTTCAAAGGGTCAGGTCCTCTCCACTGTTGCCGGCCTAAGGCTTAGTTCACCATATAGCAATGTATATATTGACCTATTTTCCCCTCGACTTTCTGTGATCCACTACATCTCACCTTTCTTTGCAGACAAGCCATTTGAAACACCCTTAACTTATTTCACAGCCAATAAGGCTTTGAAATAATGTTTATTTTTTAGAGAAATCTTCTTATATAATTAGGCAGAAAATCTGACCTGCCATAGTTTTCAAAACAGCATAATTTCACTCTTCTCAATGATTAATCTGTTGTATTACACAACCTTTGTGTATTTAGCTTTATCAATGACATGATCTTTAAAAATGTTTTAGAGATCCTACCAGTCTTTGAAAACATCCTCGTGCCTTGTTTCAGTTCCAGTTTTATGTATATTTTCCTCCTTGCACCCGATTATTCCTACATCTGATGGATGGCCTTGGGAATCTAATTCTGGTATTGATTGTTTTGGCTGATTGTCTCCCCTTATAGCTGCTTTCTTCATTATTGTGTAAATTTAGATCATGAGCTCATGTTTAGCTAAACAGCTGACCTTGTAAGAGGTTTAGGTGTGAACGCTCGTAAGTTTCAGCAGAAAGTCGGCAAAGATTTATTTGTGTCCCTCCAATGAGTGGCCCTCAAGGACCCCGTTTTCTACAAGTGTTGGTCCAATACTCCCTCTAGAGGCAGGGGACTCAGACAGGGCTGCTTTGCCGCCCCCGATCTGGGGCAGGGGCAGTGGGCAGCCTGTGGCCCGGGCAGGAGCCTCTCCGCGTGTGTCCCAGGGACCCATCTGCCTGTGAGCCTCGGTCACCTGGCAGGAAGCTACGATGCCCAGACCTATGCTTAGCTGTGCAGCGAGGTGTACTGCGCGGACAGGTTCCACACACACTTCAAGTAAGAGGGCGGCCTGAGTGGAAAGGTGAGAGTTTGGGCAGCTGTGCAGACAAAGAAAGCGCCCTTTGGCCTGGGCCTAAATGCTTGTGACACTCCACTGGGCCTGCCGGGCTCTGAGGGCCCTGCCCTGGGCCCCCTGCTCCCCTGCCCTTTGTTCAGTCACAGCAGAGATGGCCACACCCACTCCCTCAGTGAGGGCAGTGTTCCAACCTCCCTCAGCCCCGCCCCCTCTCCGCAGGTTACCATGGACTACAGAGGCTGCATTCTGAGGCCAGGGCGTTCCGAGAATGCCAAGGGCAGACATGATGACCTTAAATGATTTCCTCTTGTGTCAGTTTTGGTAAACTTTAGGAGCTAGGAAATGGTCCACTTGACAGAAATGTTCAAATTTACTGGCATTTCATATATTCTCTGCTCTAACATTTTCCTGACTCTTTCTGTATATTCTTTACTTATGTTTTTGTTTTCCTTAATCAAAGTGTGTCTTTTAAATCTTTTCAAAGAAGATTCTTTGGACTTACTAAATCACCTGAATTTTATACGTTTTCTGTTGTATTAAGTTCTGCTCCTATCTTTATTTAACTTTTTTCTATGTTCTCAGGGTTTATTGTTTTCATCTTCTGATGTCAATTAAAACACTTGGTTATTCATTTTAATAAATCTTTTTACTTATAAAGATTTGAACTTTTGAAGATTCCAGCTTACTTGTACGTTTCTAAGGGTCAGGTCCTCTCCATTGTTGCCGGCCTAAGGCTTAGTTCACCATATAGCAATGTATATATTGACCTATTTTCCCCTCGACTTTCCGTGATCCCCTACATCTCACCTTTCTTTGCAGACAAGCCATTTGAAACACCCTTAACTTATTTCACAGCCAATAAGGCTTTGAAATAATGTGTATTTTTTAGGGAAATCTTCTTATATAATTAGGCAGAAAATCTGACCTGCCATAGTTTTCAAAACAGCTTAACTTCACTCTTCTCAATGATTAATCTGTTGTATTACACAACCTTGGTGTATTTAGCTTTAGCAATGACATGTCCTTTAAAAATGTTTTAGAGATCCTACCAGTCTTTGAAAACATCCTCGTGCCTTGTTTCAGTTCCAGTTTTATGTATATTTTCTGCCTTGCACCCGATTATTCCTACATCTGATGGATGGCCTTGGGAATCTAATACTTGTATTGATTGTTTTGGCTGATTGTCTCCCCTTGTAGCTGCTTTCTTCATTATTGTGTAAATTTAGATCATGAGCTCATGTTTAGCTAAACAGCTGACCTTGTAAGAGGTTTAGGTGTGAACGCTCGTAAGTTTCAGCAGAAAGTCGGCAAAGATTTATTTGTGTCCCTCCAATGAGTGGCCCTCAAGGACCCCGTTTTCTACAAGTGTTGGTCCAATACTCCCTCTAGAGGCAGGGGACTCAGACAGGGCTGCTTTGAGGCCCCCGATCTGGGGCAATGGCGGTTGGCGGCCTGTGGCCCGGGCAGGAGCCACTCCGCGTGTGTCCCAGGGACCCATCTGCCTGTGAGCCTCGGTCACCTGGCAGGAAGCTACGATGCCCAGACCTATGCTTAGCTGTGCAGCGAGGTGTACTGCGCGGACAGGTTCCACACACACTTCAAGTAAGAGGGCGGCCTGAGTGGAAAGGTGAGAGTTTGGGCAGCTGTGCAGACAAAGAAAGCGCCCTTTGGCCTGGGCCTAAATGCTTGTGACACTCCACTGGGCCTGCCGGGCTCTGAGGGCCCTGCCCTGGGCCCCCTGCTCCCCTGCCCTTTGTTCAGTCAGAGCAGAGATGGCCACACCCATTCCCTCAGTGAGGGCAGTGTTCCAAACTCCCTCAGCCCCGCCCCCTCTCCGCAGGTTACCATGGACTACAGAGGCTGCATTCTGAGGCCAGGGCGTTCCGAGAATGCCAAGGGCAGACATGATGACCTTAAATGATTTCCTCTTGTGTCAGTTTTGGTAAACTTTAGGAGCTAGGAAATGGTCCACTTGACAGAAATGTTCAAATTTAGTGGCATTTCATATATTCTCTGCTCTAACATTGTCCTGACTCTTTCTGTATATTCTTTACTTATGTTTTTGTTTTCCTTAATCAAAGTGTGTCTTTTAAATCTTTTCAAAGAAGATTCTTTGGACTTACTAAATCACCTGAATTTTATACGTTTTCTGTTGTATTAAGTTCTGCTCATATCTTTATTTAACTTTTTTCTATGTTCTCAGGGTTTATTGTTTTCATCTTCTGATGTCAATTAAAACACTTGGTTCTTCATTTTAATAAATATTTTTACCTATAAAAATTTGAACTTTTGAAGATTCCAGCTTACTTGTACGTTTCAAAGGGTCAGGTCCTCTCCACTGTTGCCGGCCTAAGGCTTAGTTCACCATATAGCAATGTATATATTGACCTATTTTCCCCTCGACTTTCCGTGATCCACTACATCTCACCTTTCTTTGCAGACAAGCCATTTGAAATACCCTTAACTTATTTCACAGCCAATAAGGCTTTGAAATAATGTGTATTTTTTAGAGAAATCTTCTTATATAATTAGGCAGAAAATCTGACCTGCCATAGTTTTCAAAACAGCATAATTTCACTCTTCTCAATGATTAATCTGTTGTATTACACAACCTTTGTGTATTTAGCTTTATCAATGACATGATCTTTAAAAATGTTTTAGAGATCCTACCAGTCTTTGAAAACATCCTCGTGCCTTGTTTCAGTTCCAGTTTTATGTATATTTTCTGCCTTGCACCCGATTATTCCTACATCTGATGGATGGCCTTGGGAATCTAATTCTGGTATTGATTGTTTTGGCTGATTGTCTCCCCTTATAGCTGCTTTCTTCATTATTGTGTAAATTTAGATCATGGGCTCATGTTTAGCTAAACAGCTGACCTTGTAAGAGGTTTAGGTGTGAACGCTCGTAAGTTTCAGCAGAAAGTCGGCAAAGATTTATTTGTGTCCCTCCAATGAGTGGCCCTCAAGGACCCCGTTTTCTACAAGTGTTGGTCCAATACTCCCTCTAGAGGCAGGGGACTCCGACAGGGCTGCATTGCGGCCCCCGATCTGGGGCAGGGGCAGTGGGCGGCGTGCGGCCCGGGCAGGAGCCTCTCCGCGTGTGTCCCAGGGACCAATCTGCCTGTGAGCCTCGGTCACCTGGCAGGAAGCTACGATGCCCAGACCTATGCTTAGCTGTGCAGCGAGGTGTACTGCGCGGACAGGTTCCACACACACTTCAAGTAAGAGGGCGGCCTGAGTGGATAGGTGAGAGTTTGGGCAGCTGTGCAGACAAAGAAAGCGCCCTTTGGCCTGGGCCTAAATGCTTGTGACACTCCACTGGGCCTGCCGGGCTCTGAGGGCCCTGCCCTGGGCCCCCTGCTCCCCTGCCCTTTGTTCAGTCACAGCAGAGATGGCCACACCCACTCCCTCAGTGAGGGCAGTGTTCCAACCTCCCTCAGCCCCGCCCCCTCGCCGCAGGTTACCATGGACTACAGAGGCTGCATTCTGAGGCCAGGGTGTTCCGAGAATGCCAAGGGCAGACATGATGACCTTAAATGATTTCCTCTTGTGTCAGTTTTGGTAAACTTTAGGAGCTAGGAAATGGTCCACTTGACAGAAATGTTCAAATTTACTGGCATTTCATATATTCTCTGCTCTAACATTGTCCTGACTCTTTCTGTATATTCTTTACTTATGTTTTTGTTTTCCTTAATCAAAGTGTGTCTTTTAAATCTTTTCAAAGAAGATTCTTTGGACTTACTAAATCACCTGAATTTTATACGTTTTCTGTTGTATTAAGTTCTGCTCCTATCTTTATTTAACTTTTTTCTATGTTCTCAGGGTTTATTGTTTTCATCTTCTGATGTCAATTAAAACACTTGGTTATTCATTTTAATAAATCTTTTTACTTATAAAGATTTGAACTTTTGAAGATTCCAGCTTACTTGTACGTTTCTAAGGGTCAGGTCCTCTCCATTGTTGCCGGCCTAAGGCTTAGTTCACCATATAGCAATGTATATATTGACCTATTTTCCCCTCGACTTTCCGTGATCCCCTACATCTCACCTTTCTTTGCAGACAAGCCATTTGAAACACCCTTAACTTATTTCACAGCCAATAAGGCTTTGAAATAATGTGTATTTTTTAGGGAAATCTTCTTATATAATTAGGCAGAAAATCTGACCTGCCATAGTTTTCAAAACAGCTTAACTTCACTCTTCTCAATGATTAATCTGTTGTATTACACAACCTTGGTGTATTTAGCTTTAGCAATGACATGTCCTTTAAAAATGTTTTAGAGATCCTACCAGTCTTTGAAAACATCCTCGTGCCTTGTTTCAGTTCCAGTTTTATGTATATTTTCTGCCTTGCACCCGATTATTCCTACATCTGATGGATGGCCTTGGGAATCTAATACTTGTATTGATTGTTTTGGCTGATTGTCTCCCCTTGTAGCTGCTTTCTTCATTATTGTGTAAATTTAGATCATGAGCTCATGTTTAGCTAAACAGCTGACCTTGTAAGAGGTTTAGGTGTGAACGCTCGTAAGTTTCAGCAGAAAGTCGGCAAAGATTTATTTGTGTCCCTCCAATGAGTGACCCTCAAGGATCCCGTTTTCTACAAGTGTTGGTCCAATACTCCCTCTAGAGGCAGGGGACTCAGACAGGGCTGCTTTGAGGCCCCCGATCTGGGGCAATGGCGGTTGGCGGCCTGTGGCCCGGGCAGGAGCCACTCCGCGTGTGTCCCAGGGACCCATCTGCCTGTGAGCCTCGGTCACCTGGCAGGAAGCTACGATGCCCAGACCTATGCTTAGCTGTGCAGCGAGGTGTACTGCGCGGACAGGTTCCACACACACTTCAAGTAAGAGGGCGGCCTGAGTGGAAAGGTGAGAGTTTGGGCAGCTGTGCAGACAAAGAAAGCGCCCTTTGGCCTGGGCCTAAATGCTTGTGACACTCCACTGGGCCTGCCGGGCTCTGAGGGCCCTGCCCTGGGCCCCCTGCTCCCCTGCCCTTTGTTCAGTCAGAGCAGAGATGGCCACACCCATTCCCTCAGTGAGGGCAGTGTTCCAAACTCCCTCAGCCCCGCCCCCTCTCCGCAGGTTACCATGGACTACAGAGGCTGCATTCTGAGGCCAGGGCGTTCCGAGAATGCCAAGGGCAGACATGATGACCTTAAATGATTTCCTCTTGTGTCAGTTTTGGTAAACTTTAGGAGCTAGGAAATGGTCCACTTGACAGAAATGTTCAAATTTACTGGCATTTCATATATTCTCTGCTCTAACATTGTCCTGACTCTTTCTGTATATTCTTTACTTATGTTTTTGTTTTCCTTAATCAAAGTGTGTCTTTTAAATCTTTTCAAAGAAGATTCTTTGGACTTACTAAATCACCTGAATTTTATACGTTTTCTGTTGTATTAAGTTCTGCTCATATCTTTATTTAACTTTTTTCTATGTTCTCAGGGTTTATTGTTTTCATCTTCTGATGTCAATTAAAACACTTGGTTCTTCATTTTAATAAATCTTTTTACCTATAAAAATTTGAACTTTTGAAGATTCCAGCTACTTGTACGTTTCAAAGGGTCAGGTCCTCTCCACTGTTGCCGGCCTAAGGCTTAGTTCACCATATAGCAATGTATATATTGACCTACTTTCCCCTCGACTTTCTGTGATCCACTACATCTCACCTTTCTTTGCAGACAAGCCATTTGAAATACCCTTAACTTATTTCACAGCCAATAAGGCTTTGAAATAATGTGTATTTTTTAGAGAAATCTTCTTATATAATTAGGCAGAAAATCTGACCTGCCATAGTTTTCAAAACAGCATAATTTCACTCTTCTCAATGATTAATCTGTTGTATTACACAACCTTTGTGTATTTAGCTTTATCAATGACATGATCTTTAAAAATGTTTTAGAGATCCTACCAGTCTTTGAAAACATCCTCGTGCCTTGTTTCAGTTCCAGTTTTATGTATATTTTCTGCCTTGCACCCGATTATTCCTACATCTGATGGATGGCCTTGGGAATCTAATTCTGGTATTGATTGTTTTGGCTGATTGTCTCCCCTTATAGCTGCTTTCTTCATTATTGTGTAAATTTAGATCATGAGCTCATGTTTAGCTAAACAGCTGACCTTGTAAGAGGCTTAGGTGTGAACGCTCGTAAGTTTCAGCAGAAAGTCGGCAAAGATTTATTTGTGTCCCTCCAATGAGTGGCCCTCAAGGACCCCGTTTTCTACAAGTGTTGGTCCAATACTCCCTCTAGAGGCAGGGGACTCAGACAGGGCTGCATTGCGGCCCCCGATCTGGGGCAGGGGCAGTGGGCGGCGTGTGGCCCGGGCAGGAGCCTCTCCGCGTGTGTCCCAGGGACCCATCTGCCTGTGAGCCTCGGTCACCTGGCAGGAAGCTACGATGCCCAGACCTATGCTTAGCTGTGCAGCGAGGTGTACTGCACGGACAGGTTCCACACACACTTCAAGTAAGAGGGCGGCCTGAGTGGAAAGGTGAGAGTTTGGGCAGCTGTGCAGACAAAGAAAGCGCCCTTTGGCCTGGGCCTAAATGCTTGTGACACTCCACTGGTCCTGCCGGGCTCTGAGGGCCCTGCCCTGGGCCCCCTGCTCCCCTGCCCTTTGTTCAGTCACAGCAGAGATGGCCACACCCACTCCCTCAGTGAGGGCAGTGTTCCAACCTCCCTCTGCCCCGCCCCCTCTCCGCAGATTACCATGGACTACAGAGGCTGCATTCTGAGGCCAGGGCGTTCCGAGAATGCCAAGGGCAGACATGATGACCTTAAATGATTTCCTCTTGTGTCAGTTTTGGTAAACTTTAGGAGCTAGGAAATGGTCCACTTGACAGAAATGTTCAAATTTACTGGCATTTCATATATTCTCTGCTCTAACATTGTCCTGACTCTTTCTGTATATTCTTTACTTATGTTTTTGTTTTCCTTAATCAAAGTGTGTCTTTTAAATCTTTTCAAAGAAGATTCTTTGGACTTACTAAATCACCTGAATTTTATACGTTTTCTGTTGTATTAAGTTCTGCTCCTATCTTTATTTAACTTTTTTCTATGTTCTCAGGGTTTATTGTTTTCATCTTCTGATGTCAATTAAAACACTTGGTTATTCATTTTAATAAATCTTTTTACTTATAAAGATATGAACTTTTGAAGATTCCAGCTTACTTGTACGTTTCAAAGGGTCAGGTCCTCTCCACTGTTGCCGGCCTAAGGCTTAGTTCACCATATAGCAATGTATATATTGACCTATTTTCCCCTCGACTTTCTGTGATCCACTACATCTCACCTTTCTTTGCAGACAAGCCATTTGAAACACCCTTAACTTATTTCACAGCCAATAAGGCTTTGAAATAATGTTTATTTTTTAGAGAAATCTTCTTATATAATTAGGCAGAAAATCTGACCTGCCATAGTTTTCAAAACAGCATAATTTCACTCTTCTCAATGATTAATCTGTTGTATTACACAACCTTTGTGTATTTAGCTTTATCAATGACATGATCTTTAAAAATGTTTTAGAGATCCTACCAGTCTTTGAAAACATCCTCGTGCCTTGTTTCAGTTCCAGTTTTATGTATATTTTCTGCCTTGCACCCGATTATTCCTACATCTGATGGATGGCCTTGGGAATCTAATTCTGGTATTGATTGTTTTGGCTGATTGTCTCCCCTTATAGCTGCTTTCTTCATTATTGTGTAAATTTAGATCATGAGCTCATGTTTAGCTAAACAGCTGACCTTGTAAGAGGTTTAGGTGTGAACGCTCGTAAGTTTCAGCAGAAAGTCGGCAAAGATTTATTTGTGTCCCTCCAATGAGTGGCCCTCAAGGACCCCGTTTTCTACAAGTGTTGGTCCAATACTCCCTCTAGAGGCAGGGGACTCAGACAGGGCTGCTTTGCCGCCCCCGATCTGGGGCAGGGGCAGTGGGCAGCCTGTGGCCCGGGCAGGAGCCTCTCCGCGTGTGTCCCAGGGACCCATCTGCCTGTGAGCCTCGGTCACCTGGCAGGAAGCTACGATGCCCAGACCTATGCTTAGCTGTGCAGCGAGGTGTACTGCGCGGACAGGTTCCACACACACTTCAAGTAAGAGGGCGGCCTGAGTGGAAAGGTGAGAGTTTGGGCAGCTGTGCAGACAAAGAAAGCGCCCTTTGGCCTGGGCCTAAATGCTTGTGACACTCCACTGGGCCTGCCGGGCTCTGAGGGCCCTGCCCTGGGCCCCCTGCTCCCCTGCCCTTTGTTCAGTCACAGCAGAGATGGCCACACCCACTCCCTCAGTGAGGGCAGTGTTCCAACCTCCCTCAGCCCCGCCCCCTCTCCGCAGGTTACCATGGACTACAGAGGCTGCATTCTGAGGCCAGGGCGTTCCGAGAATGCCAAGGGCAGACATGATGACCTTAAATGATTTCCTCTTGTGTCAGTTTTGGTAAACTTTAGGAGCTAGGAAATGGTCCACTTGACAGAAATGTTCAAATTTACTGGCATTTCATATATTCTCTGCTCTAACATTTTCCTGACTCTTTCTGTATATTCTTTACTTATGTTTTTGTTTTCCTTAATCAAAGTGTGTCTTTTAAATCTTTTCAAAGAAGATTCTTTGGACTTACTAAATCACCTGAATTTTATACGTTTTCTGTTGTATTAAGTTCTGCTCCTATCTTTATTTAACTTTTTTCTATGTTCTCAGGGTTTATTGTTTTCATCTTCTGATGTCAATTAAAACACTTGGTTATTCATTTTAATAAATCTTTTTACTTATAAAGATTTGAACTTTTGAAGATTCCAGCTTACTTGTACGTTTCTAAGGGTCAGGTCCTCTCCATTGTTGCCGGCCTAAGGCTTAGTTCACCATATAGCAATGTATATATTGACCTATTTTCCCCTCGACTTTCCGTGATCCCCTACATCTCACCTTTCTTTGCAGACAAGCCATTTGAAACACCCTTAACTTATTTCACAGCCAATAAGGCTTTGAAATAATGTGTATTTTTTAGGGAAATCTTCTTATATAATTAGGCAGAAAATGTGACCTGCCATAGTTTTCAAAACAGCTTAACTTCACTCTTCTCAATGATTAATCTGTTGTATTACACAACCTTGGTGTATTTAGCTTTAGCAATGACATGTCCTTTAAAAATGTTTTAGAGATCCTACCAGTCTTTGAAAACATCCTCGTGCCTTGTTTCAGTTCCAGTTTTATGTATATTTTCTGCCTTGCACCCGATTATTCCTACATCTGATGGATGGCCTTGGGAATCTAATACTTGTATTGATTGTTTTGGCTGATTGTCTCCCCTTGTAGCTGCTTTCTTCATTATTGTGTAAATTTAGATCATGAGCTCATGTTTAGCTAAACAGCTGACCTTGTAAGAGGTTTAGGTGTGAACGCTCGTAAGTTTCAGCAGAAAGTCGGCAAAGATTTATTTGTGTCCCTCCAATGAGTGGCCCTCAAGGACCCCGTTTTCTACAAGTGTTGGTCCAATACTCCCTCTAGAGGCAGGGGACTCAGACAGGGCTGCTTTGAGGCCCCCGATCTGGGGCAATGGCGGTTGGCGGCCTGTGGCCCGGGCAGGAGCCACTCCGCGTGTGTCCCAGGGACCCATCTGCCTGTGAGCCTCGGTCACCTGGCAGGAAGCTACGATGCCCAGACCTATGCTTAGCTGTGCAGCGAGGTGTACTGCGCGGACAGGTTCCACACACACTTCAAGTAAGAGGGCGGCCTGAGTGGAAAGGTGAGAGTTTGGGCAGCTGTGCAGACAAAGAAAGCGCCCTTTGGCCTGGGCCTAAATGCTTGTGACACTCCACTGGGCCTGCCGGGCTCTGAGGGCCCTGCCCTGGGCCCCCTGCTCCCCTGCCCTTTGTTCAGTCAGAGCAGAGATGGCCACACCCATTCCCTCAGTGAGGGCAGTGTTCCAAACTCCCTCAGCCCCGCCCCCTCTCCGCAGGTTACCATGGACTAGAGAGGCTGCATTCTGAGGCCAGGGCGTTCCGAGAATGCCAAGGGCAGACATGATGACCTTAAATGATTTCCTCTTGTGTCAGTTTTGGTAAACTTTAGGAGCTAGGAAATGGTCCACTTGACAGAAATGTTCAAATTTAGTGGCATTTCATATATTCTCTGCTCTAACATTGTCCTGACTCTTTCTGTATATTCTTTACTTATGTTTTTGTTTTCCTTAATCAAAGTGTGTCTTTTAAATCTTTTCAAAGAAGATTCTTTGGACTTACTAAATCACCTGAATTTTATACGTTTTCTGTTGTATTAAGTTCTGCTCATATCTTTATTTAACTTTTTTCTATGTTCTCAGGGTTTATTGTTTTCATCTTCTGATGTCAATTAAAACACTTGGTTCTTCATTTTAATAAATATTTTTACCTATAAAAATTTGAACTTTTGAAGATTCCAGCTTACTTGTACGTTTCAAAGGGTCAGGTCCTCTCCACTGTTGCCGGCCTAAGGCTTAGTTCACCATATAGCAATGTATATATTGACCTATTTTCCCCTCGACTTTCCGTGATCCACTACATCTCACCTTTCTTTGCAGACAAGCCATTTGAAATACCCTTAACTTATTTCACAGCCAATAAGGCTTTGAAATAATGTGTATTTTTTAGAGAAATCTTCTTATATAATTAGGCAGAAAATCTGACCTGCCATAGTTTTCAAAACAGCATAATTTCACTCTTCTCAATGATTAATCTGTTGTATTACACAACCTTGGTGTATTTAGCTTTATCAATGACATGATCTTTAAAAATGTTTTAGAGATCCTACCAGTCTTTGAAAACATCCTCGTGCCTTGTTTCAGTTCCAGTTTTATGTATATTTTCTGCCTTGCACCCGATTATTCCTACATCTGATGGATGGCCTTGGGAATCTAATTCTGGTATTGATTGTTTTGGCTGATTGTCTCCCCTTATAGCTGCTTTCTTCATTATTGTGTAAATTTAGATCATGGGCTCATGTTTAGCTAAACAGCTGACCTTGTAAGAGGTTTAAGTGTGAACGCTCGTAAGTTTCAGCAGAAAGTCGGCAAAGATTTATTTGTGTCCCTCCAATGAGTGGCCCTCAAGGACCCCGTTTTCTACAAGTGTTGGTCCAATACTCCCTCTAGAGGCAGGGGACTCCGACAGGGCTGCATTGCGGCCCCCGATCTGGGGCAGGGGCAGTGGGCGGCGTGCGGCCCGGGCAGGAGCCTCTCCGCGTGTGTCCCAGGGACCAATCTGCCTGTGAGCCTCGGTCACCTGGCAGGAAGCTACGATGCCCAGACCTATGCTTAGCTGTGCAGCGAGGTGTACTGCGCGGACAGGTTCCACACACACTTCAAGTAAGAGGGCGGCCTGAGTGGATAGGTGAGAGTTTGGGCAGCTGTGCAGACAAAGAAAGCGCCCTTTGGCCTGGGCCTAAATGCTTGTGACACTCCACTGGGCCTGCCGGGCTCTGAGGGCCCTGCCCTGGGCCCCCTGCTCCCCTGCCCTTTGTTCAGTCACAGCAGAGATGGCCACACCCACTCCCTCAGTGAGGGCAGTGTTCCAACCTCCCTCAGCCCCGCCCCCTCGCCGCAGGTTACCATGGACTACAGAGGCTGCATTCTGAGGCCAGGGTGTTCCGAGAATGCCAAGGGCAGACATGATGACCTTAAATGATTTCCTCTTGTGTCAGTTTTGGTAAACTTTAGGAGCTAGGAAATGGTCCACTTGACAGAAATGTTCAAATTTACTGGCATTTCATATATTCTCTGCTCTAACATTGTCCTGACTCTTTCTGTATATTCTTTACTTATGTTTTTGTTTTCCTTAATCAAAGTGTGTCTTTTAAATCTTTTCAAAGAAGATTCTTTGGACTTACTAAATCACCTGAATTTTATACGTTTTCTGTTGTATTAAGTTCTGCTCCTATCTTTATTTAACTTTTTTCTATGTTCTCAGGGTTTATTGTTTTCATCTTCTGATGTCAATTAAAACACTTGGTTATTCATTTTAATAAATCTTTTTACTTATAAAGATTTGAACTTTTGAAGATTCCAGCTTACTTGTACGTTTCTAAGGGTCAGGTCCTCTCCATTGTTGCCGGCCTAAGGCTTAGTTCACCATATAGCAATGTATATATTGACCTATTTTCCCCTCGACTTTCCGTGATCCCCTACATCTCACCTTTCTTTGCAGACAAGCCATTTGAAACACCCTTAACTTATTTCACAGCCAATAAGGCTTTGAAATAATGTGTATTTTTTAGGGAAATCTTCTTATATAATTAGGCAGAAAATGTGACCTGCCATAGTTTTCAAAACAGCTTAACTTCACTCTTCTCAATGATTAATCTGTTGTATTACACAACCTTGGTGTATTTAGCTTTAGCAATGACATGTCCTTTAAAAATGTTTTAGAGATCCTACCAGTCTTTGAAAACATCCTCGTGCCTTGTTTCAGTTCCAGTTTTATGTATATTTTCTGCCTTGCACCCGATTATTCCTACATCTGATGGATGGCCTTGGGAATCTAATACTTGTATTGATTGTTTTGGCTGATTGTCTCCCCTTGTAGCTGCTTTCTTCATTATTGTGTAAATTTAGATCATGAGCTCATGTTTAGCTAAACAGCTGACCTTGTAAGAGGTTTAGGTGTGAACGCTCGTAAGTTTCAGCAGAAAGTCGGCAAAGATTTATTTGTGTCCCTCCAATGAGTGACCCTCAAGGATCCCGTTTTCTACAAGTGTTGGTCCAATACTCCCTCTAGAGGCAGGGGACTCAGACAGGGCTGCTTTGAGGCCCCCGATCTGGGGCAATGGCGGTTGGCGGCCTGTGGCCCGGGCAGGAGCCACTCCGCGTGTGTCCCAGGGACCCATCTGCCTGTGAGCCTCGGTCACCTGGCAGGAAGCTACGATGCCCAGACCTATGCTTAGCTGTGCAGCGAGGTGTACTGCGCGGACAGGTTCCACACACACTTCAAGTAAGAGGGCGGCCTGAGTGGAAAGGTGAGAGTTTGGGCAGCTGTGCAGACAAAGAAAGCGCCCTTTGGCCTGGGCCTAAATGCTTGTGACACTCCACTGGGCCTGCCGGGCTCTGAGGGCCCTGCCCTGGGCCCCCTGCTCCCCTGCCCTTTGTTCAGTCAGAGCAGAGATGGCCACACCCATTCCCTCAGTGAGGGCAGTGTTCCAAACTCCCTCAGCCCCGCCCCCTCTCCGCAGGTTACCATGGACTACAGAGGCTGCATTCTGAGGCCAGGGCGTTCCGAGAATGCCAAGGGCAGACATGATGACCTTAAATGATTTCCTCTTGTGTCAGTTTTGGTAAACTTTAGGAGCTAGGAAATGGTCCACTTGACAGAAATGTTCAAATTTACTGGCATTTCATATATTCTCTGCTCTAACATTGTCCTGACTCTTTCTGTATATTCTTTACTTATGTTTTTGTTTTCCTTAATCAAAGTGTGTCTTTTAAATCTTTTCAAAGAAGATTCTTTGGACTTACTAAATCACCTGAATTTTATACGTTTTCTGTTGTATTAAGTTCTGCTCATATCTTTATTTAACTTTTTTCTATGTTCTCAGGGTTTATTGTTTTCATCTTCTGATGTCAATTAAAACACTTGGTTCTTCATTTTAATAAATCTTTTTACCTATAAAAATTTGAACTTTTGAAGATTCCAGCTACTTGTACGTTTCAAAGGGTCAGGTCCTCTCCACTGTTGCCAGCCTAAGGCTTAGTTCACCATATAGCAATGTATATATTGACCTATTTTCCCCTCGACTTTCTGTGATCCACTACATCTCACCTTTCTTTGCAGACAAGCCATTTGAAATACCCTTAACTTATTTCACAGCCAATAAGGCTTTGAAATAATGTGTATTTTTTAGAGAAATCTTCTTATATAATTAGGCAGAAAATCTGACCTGCCATAGTTTTCAAAACAGCATAATTTCACTCTTCTCAATGATTAATCTGTTGTATTACACAACCTTTGTGTATTTAGCTTTATCAATGACATGATCTTTAAAAATGTTTTAGAGATCCTACCAGTCTTTGAAAACATCCTCGTGCCTTGTTTCAGTTCCAGTTTTATGTATATTTTCTGCCTTGCACCCGATTATTCCTACATCTGATGGATGGCCTTGGGAATCTAATTCTGGTATTGATTGTTTTGGCTGATTGTCTCCCCTTATAGCTGCTTTCTTCATTATTGTGTAAATTTAGATCATGAGCTCATGTTTAGCTAAACAGCTGACCTTGTAAGAGGCTTAGGTGTGAACGCTCGTAAGTTTCAGCAGAAAGTCGGCAAAGATTTATTTGTGTCCCTCCAATGAGTGGCCCTCAAGGACCCCGTTTTCTACAAGTGTTGGTCCAATACTCCCTCTAGAGGCAGGGGACTCAGACAGGGCTGCATTGCGGCCCCCGATCTGGGGCAGGGGCAGTGGGCGGCGTGTGGCCCGGGCAGGAGCCTCTCCGCGTGTGTCCCAGGGACCCATCTGCCTGTGAGCCTCGGTCACCTGGCAGGAAGCTACGATGCCCAGACCTATGCTTAGCTGTGCAGCGAGGTGTACTGCACGGACAGGTTCCACACACACTTCAAGTAAGAGGGCGGCCTGAGTGGAAAGGTGAGAGTTTGGGCAGCTGTGCAGACAAAGAAAGCGCCCTTTGGCCTGGGCCTAAATGCTTGTGACACTCCACTGGGCCTGCCGGGCTCTGAGGGCCCTGCCCTGGGCCCCCTGCTCCCCTGCCCTTTGTTCAGTCACAGCAGAGATGGCCACACCCACTCCCTCAGTGAGGGCAGTGTTCCAACCTCCCTCTGCCCCGCCCCCTCTCCGCAGATTACCATGGACTACAGAGGCTGCATTCTGAGGCCAGGGCGTTCCGAGAATGCCAAGGGCAGACATGATGACCTTAAATGATTTCCTCTTGTGTCAGTTTTGGTAAACTTTAGGAGCTAGGAAATGGTCCACTTGACAGAAATGTTCAAATTTACTGGCATTTCATATATTCTCTGCTCTAACATTGTCCTGACTCTTTCTGTATATTCTTTACTTATGTTTTTGTTTTCCTTAATCAAAGTGTGTCTTTTAAATCTTTTCAAAGAAGATTCTTTGGACTTACTAAATCACCTGAATTTTATACGTTTTCTGTTGTATTAAGTTCTGCTCCTATCTTTATTTAACTTTTTTCTATGTTCTCAGGGTTTATTGTTTTCATCTTCTGATGTCAATTAAAACACTTGGTTATTCATTTTAATAAATCTTTTTACTTAAAAGATTTGAACTTTTGAAGATTCCAGCTTACTTGTACGTTTCTAAGAGTCAGGTCCTCTCCACTGTTGCCAGCCTAAGGCTTAGTTCACCATATAGCAATGTATATATTGACCTATTTTCCCCTCGACTTTCTGTGATCCACTACATCTCACCTTTCTTTGCAGACAAGCCATTTGAAATACCCGTAACTTATTTCACAGCCAATAAGGCTTTGAAATAATGTGTATTTTTTAGAGAATCCTTCTTATATAATTAGGCAGAAAATCTGACCTGCCATAGTTTTCAAAACAGCTTAATTTCCCTCTTCTCAATGATTAATCTGTTGTATTACACAACCTTGGTGTATTTAGCTTTATCAATGACATGTCCTTTAAAAATGTTTTAGAGATCCTACCAGTCTTTGAAAACATCCTCGTACCTTGTTTCAGTTCCAGTTTTATGTATATTTTCTGCCTTGCACCCGATTATTCCTACATCTGATGGATGGCCTTGGGAATCTAATTCTGGTATTGATTGTTTTGGCTGATTGTCTCCCCTTGTAGCTGCTTTCTTCATTATTGTGTAAATTTAGATCATGAGCTCATGTTTAGCTAAACAGCTGACCTTGTAAGAGGCTTAGGTGTGAACGCTCGTAAGTTTCAGAAGAAAGACGGCAAATATTTATTTGTGTCCCACCAATGAGTGGCCCTCAAGGACCCCGTGTTCTACAAGTGTTGGTCCAATACACCCTCTAGAGGCAGGGGACTCCGACAGGGCTGCTTTGCGGCCCACGAACTGGGGCAGGGGCAGTGGGCGGCCTGTGGCCCGGGCAGGAGCCTCTCCGCGTGTGTCCCAGGGACCCATCTGCCTGTGAGCCTCGGTCACCTGGCAGGAAGCTACGATGCCCAGACCTATGCTTAGCTGTGCAGCGAGGTGTACTGCGCGGACAGGTTCCACACACACTTCAAGTAAGAGGGCGGCCTGAGTGGAAAGGTGAGAGTTTGGGCAGCTGTGCAGACAAAGAAAGCGCCCTTTGGCCTGGGCCTAAATGCTTGTGACACTCCACTGGGCCTGCCGGGCTCTGAGGGCCCTGCCCTGGGCCCCCTGCTCCCCTGCCCTTTGTTCAGTCACAGCAGAGATGGCCACACCCACTCCCTCAGTGAGGGCAGTGTTCCAACCTCCCTCAGCCCCGCCCCCTCTCCGCAGATTACCATGGACTACAGAGGCTGCATTCTGAGGCCAGGGCGTTCCGAGAATGCCAAGGGCAGACATGATGACCTTAAATGATTTCCTCTTGTGTCAGTTTTGGTAAACTTTAGGAGCTAGGAAATGGTCCACTTGACAGAAATGTTCAAATTTACTGGCATTTCATATATTCTCTGCTCTAACATTGTCCTGACTCTTTCTGTATATTCTTTACTTATGTTTTTGTTTTCCTTAATCAAAGTGTGTCTTTTAAATCTTTTCAAAGAAGATTCTTTGGACTTACTAAATCACCTGAATTTTATACGTTTTCTGTTGTATTAAGTTCTGCTCCTATCTTTATTTAACTTTTTTCTATGTTCTCAGGGTTTATTGTTTTCATCTTCTGATGTCAATTAAAACACTTGGTTATTCATTTTAATAAATCTTTTTACTTATAAAAATTTGAACTTTTGAAGATTCCAGCTTACTTGTACGTTTCTAAGGGTCAGGTCCTGTCCACTGTTGCCGGCCTAAGGCTTAGTTCACCATATAGCAATGTATATATTGACCTATTTTCCCCTCGACTTTCTGTGATCCACTACATCTCACCTTTCTTTGCAGACAAGCCATTTGAAATACCCTTAACTTATTTCACAGCCAATAAGGCTTTGAAATAATGTTTATTTTTTAGAGAAATCTTCTTATATAATTAGGCAGAAAATCTGACCTGCCATAGTTTTCAAAACAGCATAATTTCACTCTTCTCAATGATTAATCTGTTGTATTACACAACCTTTGTGTATTTAGCTTTATCAATGACATGTCCTTTAAAAATGTTTTAGAGATCCTACCAGTCTTTGAAAACATCCTCGTGCCTTGTTTCAGTTCCAGTTTTATGTATATTTTCTGCCTTGCACCCGATTATTCCTACATCTGATGGATGGCCTTGGGAATCTAATTCTGGTATTGATTGTTTTGGCTGATTGTCTCCCCTTATAGCTGCTTTCTTCATTATTGTGTAAATTTAGATCATGAGCTCATGTTTAACTAAACAGCTGACCTTGTAAGAGGCTTAGGTGTGAACGCTCGTAAGTTTCAGCAGAAAGTCGGCAAAGATTTATTTGTGTCCCTCCAATGAGTGGCCTTCAAGGACCCCGTTTTCTACAAGTGTTGGTCCAATACTCCCTCTAGAGGCAGGGGACTCAGACAGGGCTGCATTGCGGCCCCCGATCTGGGGCAGGGGCAGTGGGCGGCGTGTGGCCCGGGCAGGAGCCTCTCCGCGTGTGTCCCAGGGACCCATCTGCCTGTGAGCCTCGGTCACCTGGCAGGAAGCTACGATGCCCAGACCTATGCTTAGCTGTGCAGCGAGGTGTACTGCGCGGACAGGTTCCACACACACTTCAAGTAAGAGGGCGGCCTGAGTGGAAAGGTGAGAGTTTGGGCAGCTGTGCAGACAAAGAAAGCGCCCTTTGGCCTGGGCCTAAATGCTTGTGGCACTCCACTGGGCCTGCCGGGCTCTGAGGGCCCTGCCCTGGGCCCCCTGCTCCCCTGCCCTTTGTTCAGTCACAGCAGAGATGGCCACACCCACTCCCTCAGTGAGGGCAGTGTTCCAACCTCCCTCAGCCCCGCCCCCTCTCCGCAGGTTACCATGGACTACAGAGGCTGCATTCTGAGGCCAGGGCGTTCCGAGAATGCCAAGGGCAGACATGATGACCTTAAATGATTTCCTCTTGTGTCAGTTTTGGTAAACTTTAGGAGCTAGGAAATGGTCCACTTGACAGAAATGTTCAAATTTACTGGCATTTCATATATTCTCTGCTCTAACATTGTCCTGACTCTTTCTGTATATTCTTTACTTATGTTTTGGTTTTCCTTAATCAAAGTGTGTCTTTTCAATCTTTTCAAAGAAGATTCTTTGGACTTACTAAATCACCTGAATTTTATACGTTTTCTGTTGTATTAAGTTCTGCTCCTATCTTTATTTAACTTTTTTCTATGTTCTCAGGGTTTATTGTTTTCATCTTCTGATGTCAATTAAAACACTTGGTTATTCATTTTAATAAATCTTTTTACTTATAAAAATTTGAACTTTTGAAGATTCCAGCTTACTTGTACGTTTCTAAGGGTCAGGTCCTCTCCACTGTTGCCGGCCTAAGGCTTAGTTTACCATATAGCAATGTATATATTGACCTATTTTCCCCTCGACTTTCTGTGATCCACTACATCTCACCTTTCTTTGCAGACAAGCCATTTGAAATACCCTTAACTTATTTCACAGCCAATAAGGCTTTGAAATAATGTGTATTTTTTAGAGAAATCTTCTTATATAATTAGGCAGAAAATCTGACCTGCCATAGTTTTCAAAACAGCATAATTTCACTCTTCTCAATGATTAATCTGTTGTATTACACAACCTTTGTGTATTTAGCTTTATCAATGACATGATCTTTAAAAATGTTTTAGAGATCCTACCAGTCTTTGAAAACATCCTCGTGCCTTGTTTCAGTTCCAGTTTTATGTATATTTTCTGCCTTGCACCCGATTATTCCTACATCTGATGGATGGCCTTGGGAATCTAATTCTGGTATTGATTGTTTTGGCTGATTGTCTCCCCTTGTAGCTGCTTTCTTCATTATTGTGTAAATTTAGATCATGAGCTCATGTTTAGCTAAACAGCTGACCTTGTAAGAGGCTTAGGTGTGAACGCTCGTAAGTTTCAGAAGAAAGACGGCAAATATTTATTTGTGTCCCACCAATGAGTGGCCCTCAAGGACCCCGTGTTCTACAAGTGTTGGTCCAATACACCCTCTAGAGGCAGGGGACTCCGACAGGGCTGCTTTGCGGCCCCCGAACTGGGGCAGGGGCAGTGGGCGGCCTGTGGCCCGGGCAGGAGCCTCTCCGCGTGTGTCCCAGGGACCCATCTGCCTGTGAGCCTCGGTCACCTGGCAGGAAGCTACGATGCCCAGACCTATGCTTAGCTGTGCAGCGAGGTGTACTGCGCGGACAGGTTCCACACACACTTCAAGTAAGAGGGCGGCCTGAGTGGAAAGGTGAGAGTTTGGGCAGCTGTGCAGACAAAGAAAGCGCCCTTTGGCCTGGGCCTAAATGCTTGTGACACTCCACTGGGCCTGCCGGGCTCTGAGGGCCCTGCCCTGGGCCCCCTGCTCCCCTGCCCTTTGTTCAGTCACAGCAGAGATGGCCACACCCACTCCCTCAGTGAGGGCAGTGTTCCAACCTCCCTCAGCCCCGCCCCCTCTCCGCAGGTTACCATGGACTACAGAGGCTGCATTCTGAGGCCAGGGCGTTCCGAGAATGCCAAGGGCAGACATGATGACCTTAAATGATTTCCTCTTGTGTCAGGTTTGGTAAACTTTAGGAGCTAGGAAATGGTCCACTTGACAGAAATGTTCAAATTTACTGGCATTTCATATATTCTCTGCTCTAACATTGTCCTGACTCTTTCTGTATATTCTTTACTTATGTTTTTGTTTTCCTTAATCAAAGTGTGTCTTTTAAATCTTTTCAAAGAAGATTCTTTGGACTTACTAAATCACCTGAATTTTATACGTTTTCTGTTGTATTAAGTTCTGCTCCTATCTTTATTTAACTTTTTTCTATGTTCTCAGGGTTTATTGTTTTCATCTTCTGATGTCAATTAAAACACTTGGTTATTCATTTTAATAAATCTTTTTACTTATAAAAATTTGAACTTTTGAAGATTCCAGCTTACTTGTACGTTTCTAAGGGTCAGGTCCTGTCCACTGTTGCCGGCCTAAGGCTTAGTTCACCATATAGCAATGTATATATTGACCTATTTTCCCCTCGACTTTCTGTGATCCACTACATCTCACCTTTCTTTGCAGACAAGCCATTTGAAATACCCTTAACTTATTTCACAGCCAAAAAGGCTTTGAAATAATGTTTATTTTTTAGAGAAATCTTCTTATATAATTAGGCAGAAAATCTGACCTGCCATAGTTTTCAAAACAGCATAATTTCACTCTTCTCAATGATTAATCTGTTGTATTACACAACCTTTGTGTATTTAGCTTTATCAATGACATGATCTTTAAAAATGTTTTAGAGATCCTACCAGTCTTTGAAAACATCCTCGTGCCTTGTTTCAGTTCCAGTTTTATGTATATTTTCTGCCTTGCACCCGATTATTCCTACATCTGATGGATGGCCTTGGGAATCTAATTCTGGTATTGATTGTTTTGGCTGATTGTCTCCCCTTATAGCTGCTTTCTTCATTATTGTGTAAATTTAGATCATGAGCTCATGTTTAGCTAAACAGCTGACCTTGTAAGAGGCTTAGGTGTGAACGCTCGTAAGTTTCAGCAGAAAGTCGGCAAAGATTTATTTGTGTCCCTCCAATGAGTGGCCCTCAAGGACCCCGTTTTCTACAAGTGTTGGTCCAATACTCCCTCTAGAGGCAGGGGACTCAGACAGGGCTGCATTGCGGCCCCCGATCTGGGGCAGGGGCAGTGGGCGGCGTGTGGCCCGGGCAGGAGCCTCTCCGCGTGTGTCCCAGGGACCCATCTGCCTGTGAGCCTCGGTCACCTGGCAGGAAGCTACGATGCCCAGACCTATGCTTAGCTGTGCAGCGAGGTGTACTGCGCGGACAGGTTCCACACACACTTCAAGTAAGAGGGCGGCCTGAGTGGAAAGGTGAGAGTTTGGGCAGCTGTGCAGACAAAGAAAGCGCCCTTTGGCCTGGGCCTAAATGCTTGTGACACTCCACTGGGCCTGCCGGGCTCTGAGGGCCCTGCCCTGGGCCCCCTGCTCCCCTGCCCTTTGTTCAGTCACAGCAGAGATGGCCACACCCACTCCCTCAGTGAGGGCAGTGTTCCAACCTCCCTCAGCCCCGCCCCCTCTCCGCAGGTTACCATGGACTACAGAGGCTGCATTCTGAGGCCAGGGCGTTCCGAGAATGCCAAGGGCAGACATGATGACCTTAAATGATTTCCTCTTGTGTCAGTTTTGGTAAACTTTAGGAGCTAGGAAATGGTCCACTTGACAGAAATGTTCAAATTTACTGGCATTTCATATATTCTCTGCTCTAACATTGTCCTGACTCTTTCTGTATATTCTTTACTTATGTTTTTGTTTTCCTTAATCAAAGTGTGTCTTTTAAATCTTTTCAAAGAAGATTCTTTGGACTTACTAAATCACCTGAATTTTATACGTTTTCTGTTGTATTAAGTTCTGCTCATATCTTTATTTAACTTTTTTCTATGTTCTCAGGGTTTATTGTTTTCATCTTCTGATGTCAATTAAAACACTTGGTTCTTCATTTTAATAAATCTTTTTACCTATAAAAATTTGAACTTTTGAAGATTCCAGCTACTTGTACGTTTCAAAGGGTCAGGTCCTCTCCACTGTTGCCGGCCTAAGGCTTAGTTCACCATATAGCAATGTATATATTGACCTATTTTCCCCTCGACTTTCTGTGATCCACTACATCTCACCTTTCTTTGCAGACAAGCCATTTGAAACACCCTTAACTTATTTCACAGCCAATAAGGCTTTGAAATAATGTGTATTTTTTAGAGAAATCTTCTTATATAATTAGGCAGAAAATCTGACCTGCCATAGTTTTCAAAACAGCATAATTTCACTCTTCTCAATGATTAATCTGTTGTATTACACAACCTTTGTGTATTTAGCTTTATCAATGACATGATCTTTAAAAATGTTTTAGAGATCCTACCAGTCTTTGAAAACATCCTCGTGCCTTGTTTCAGTTCCAGTTTTATGTATATTTTCTGCCTTGCACCCGATTATTCCTACATCTGATGGATGGCCTTGGGAATCTAATTCTGGTATTGATTGTTTTGGCTGATTGTCTCCCCTTATAGCTGCTTTCTTCATTATTGTGTAAATTTAGATCATGAGCTCATGTTTAGCTAAACAGCTGACCTTGTAAGAGGCTTAGGTGTGAACGCTCGTAAGTTTCAGCAGAAAGTCGGCAAAGATTTATTTGTGTCCCTCCAATGAGTGGCCCTCAAGGACCCCGTTTTCTACAAGTGTTGGTCCAATACTCCCTCTAGAGGCAGGGGACTCAGACAGGGCTGCATTGCGGCCCCCGATCTGGGGCAGGGGCTGTGGGCAGCCTGTGGCCCGGGCAGGAGCCTCTCCGCGTGTGTCCCAGGGACCCATCTGCCTATGAGCCTCGGTCACCTGGCAGGAAGCTACGATGCCCAGACCTATGCTTAGCTGTGCAGCGAGGTGTACTGCACGGACAGGTTCCACACACACTTCAAGTAAGAGGGCGGCCTGAGTGGAAAGGTGAGAGTTTGGGCAGCTGTGCAGACAAAGAAAGCGCCCTTTGGCCTGGGCCTAAATGCTTGTGACACTCCACTGGGCCTGCCGGGCTCTGAGGGCCCTGCCCTGGGCCCCCTGCTCCCCTGCCCTTTGTTCAGTCACAGCAGAGATGGCCACACCCACTCCCTCAGTGAGGGCAGTGTTCCAACCTCCCTCAGCCCCGCCCCCTCTCCGCAGGTTACCATGGACTACAGAGGCTGCATTCTGAGGCCAGGGCGTTCCGAGAATGCCAAGGGCAGACATGATGACCTTAAATGATTTCCTCTTGTGTCAGTTTTGGTAAACTTTAGGAGCTAGGAAATGGTCCACTTTCCAGAAATGTTCAAATTTACTGGCATTTCATATATTCTCTGCTCTAACATTGTCCTGACTCTTTCTGTATATTCTTTACTTATGTTTTTGTTTTCCGTAATCAAACTGTGTCTTTTAAATCTTTTCAAAGAAGATTCTTTGGACTTACTAAATCACCTGAATTTTATACGTTTTCTGTTGTATTAAGTTCTGCTCCTATCTTTATTTAACTTTTTTCTATGTTCTCAGGGTTTATTGTTTTCATCTTCTGATGTCAATTAAAACACTTGGTTATTCATTTTAATAAATCTTTTTACCTATAAAAATTTGAACTTTTGAAGATTCCAGCTTACTTGTACATTTCAAAGGGTCAGGTCCTCTCCACTGTTGCCGGCCTAAGGCTTAGTTCACCATATAGCAATGTATATATTGACCTATATTCCCCTCGACTTTCCGTGATCCACTACATCTCACCTTTCTTTGCAGACAAGCCATTTGAAATACCCTTAACTTATTTCACAGCCAATAAGGCTTTGAAATAATGTGTATTTTTTAGGGAAATCTTCTTATATAATTAGGCAGAAAATCTGACCTGCCATAGTTTTCAAAACAGCATAATTTCACTCTTCTCAATGATTAATCTGTTGTATTACACAACCTTTGTGTATTTAGCTTTATCAATGACATGATCTTTAAAAATGTTTTAGAGATCCTACCAGTCTTTGAAAACATCCTCGTGCCTTGTTTCAGTTCCAGTTTTATGTATATTTTCTGCCTTGCACCCGATTATTCCTACATCTGATGGATGGCCTTGGGAATCTAATTCTGGTATTGATTGTTTTGGCTGATTGTCTCCCCTTATAGCTGCTTTCTTCATTATTGTGTAAATTTAGATCATGAGCTCATGTTTAGGTAAACAGCTGACCTTGTAAGAGGTTTAGGTGTGAACGCTCGTAAGTTTCAGCAGAAAGTCGGCAAAGATTTATTTGTGTCCCTCCAATGAGTGGCCCTCAAGGACCCCGTTTTCTACAAGTGTTGGTCCAATACTCCCTCTAGTGGCAGGGGACTCAGACAGGGCTGCTTTGCCGCCCCCGATCTGGGGCAGGGGCAGTGGGCAGCCTGTGGCCCGGGCAGGAGCCTCTCCGCGTGTGTCCCAGGGACCCATCTGCCTGTGAGCCTCGGTCACCTGGCAGGAAGCTACGATGCCCAGACCTATGCTTAGCTGTGCAGCGAGGTGTACTGCGCGGACAGGTTCCACACACACTTCAAGTAAGAGGGCGGCCTGAGTGGAAAGGTGAGAGTTTGGGCAGCTGTGCAGACAAAGAAAGCGCCCTTTGGCCTGGGCCTAAATGCTTGTGACACTCCACTGGGCCTGCCGGGCTCTGAGGGCCCTGCCCTGGGCCCCCTGCTCCCCTGCCCTTTGTTCAGTCACAGCAGAGATGGCCACACCCACTCCCTCAGTGAGGGCAGTGTTCCAACCTCCCTCAGCCCCGCCCCCTCTCCGCAGGTTACCATGGACTACAGAGGCTGCATTCTGAGGCCAGGGCGTTCCGAGAATGCCAAGGGCAGACATGATGACCTTAAATGATTTCCTCTTGTGTCAGTTTTGGTAAACTTTAGGAGCTAGGAAATGGTCCACTTGACAGAAATGTTCAAATTTACTGGCATTTCATATATTCTCTGCTCCAACATTGTCCTGACTCTTTCTGTATATTCTTTACTTATGTTTTTGTTTTCCTTAATCAAAGTGTGCCTTTTAAATCTTTTCAAAGAAGATTCTTTGGACTTACTAAATCACCTGAATTTTATACGTTTTCTGTTGTATTAAGTTCTGCTCCTATCTTTATTTAACTTTTTTCTATGTTCTCAGGGTTTATTGTTTTCATATTCTGATGTCAATTAAAACACTTGGTTATTCATTTTAATAAATCTTTTTACCTATAAAAATTTGAACTTTTGAAGATTCCAGCTTACTTGTACGTTTCAAAGGGTCAGGTCCTCTCCACTGTTGCCGGCCTAAGGCTTAGTTCACCATATAGCAATGTATATATTGACCTATTTTCCCCTCGACTTTCTGTGATCCACTACATCTCACCTTTCTTTGCAGACAAGCCATTTGAAATACCCTTAACTTATTTCACAGCCAATAAGGCTTTGAAATAATGTTTATTTTTTAGAGAAATCTTCTTATATAATTAGGCAGAAAATCTGACCTGCCATAGTTTTCAAAACAGCATAATTTCACTCTTCTCAATGATTAATCTGTTGTATTACACAACCTTTGTGTATTTAGCTTTATCAATGACATGATCTTTAAAAATGTCTTAGAGATCCTACCAGTCTTTGAAAACATTCTCGTGCCTTGTTTCAGTTCCAGTTTTATGTATATTTTCTGCCTTGCACCCGATTATTCCTACATCTGATGGATGGCCTTGGGAATCTAATTCTGGTATTGATTGTTTTGGCTGATTGTCTCCCCTTATAGCTGCTTTCTTCATTATTGTGTAAATTTAGATCATGAGCTCATGTTTAGCTAAACAGCTGACCTTGTAAGAGGCTTAGGTGTGAACGCTCGTAAGTTTCAGCAGAAAGTCGGCAAAGATTTATTTGTGTCCCTCCAATGAGTGGCCCTCAAGGACCCCGTTTTCTACAAGTGTTGGTCCAATACTCCCTCTAGAGGCAGGGGACTCAGACAGGGCTGCTTTGAGGCCCCCGATCTGGGGCAATGGCGGTTGGCGGCCTGTGGCCCGGGCAGGAGCCACTCCGCGTGTGTCCCAGGGACCCATCTGCCTGTGAGCCTCGGTCACCTGGCAGGAAGCTACGATGCCCAGACCTATGCTTAGCTGTGCAGCGAGGTGTACTGCGCGGACAGGTTCCACACACACTTCAAGTAAGAGGGCGGCCTGAGTGGAAAGGTGAGAGTTTGGGCAGCTGTGCAGACAAAGAAAGCGCCCTTTGGCCTGGGCCTAAATGCTTGTGACACTCCACTGGGCCTGCCGGGCTCTGAGGGCCCTGCCCTGGGCCCCCTGCTCCCCTGCCCTTTGTTCAGTCACAGCAGAGATGGCCACACCCACTCCCTCAGTGAGGGCAGTGTTCCAACCTCCCTCAGCCCCGCCCCCTCTCCGCAGGTTACCATGGACTACAGAGGCTGCATTCTGAGGCCAGGGCGTTCCGAGAATGCCAAGGGCAGACGTGATGACCTTAAATGATTTCCTCTTGTGTCACTTTTGGTAAACTTTAGGAGCTAGGAAATGGTCCACTTGACAGAAATGTTCAAATTTACTGGCATTTCATATATTCTCTGCTCTAACAGTGTCCTGACTCTTTCTGTATATTCTTTACTTATGTTTTTGTTTTCCTTAATCAAAGTGTGTCTTTTAAATCTTTTCAAAGAAGATTCTTTGGACTTACTAAATCACCTGAATTTTATATGTCTTCTGTTGTATTAAGTTCTGCTCATATCTTTATTTAACTTTTTTCTATGTTCTCAGGGTTTATTCTTTTCATCTTCTGATGTCAATTAAAACACTTGGTTATTCATTTTAATAAATCTTTTTACTTATAAAAATTTGAACTTTTGAAGATTCCAGCTTACTTGTACGTTTCTAAGGGTCAGGTCCTCTCCACTGTTGCCGGCCTAAGGCTTAGTTCACCATATAGCAATGTATATATTGACCTATTTTCCCCTCGACTTTCTGTGATCCCCTACATCTCACCTTTCTTTGCAGACAAGCCATTTGAAACACCCTTAACTTATTTCACAGCCAATAAGGCTTTGAAATAATGTTTATTTTTTAGAGAAATCTTCTTATATAATTAGGCAGAAAATCTGACCTGCCATAGTTTTCAAAACAGCATAATTTCACTCTTCTCAATGATTAATCTGTTGTATTACACAACCTTTGTGTATTTAGCTTTATCAATGACATGATCTTTAAAAAAGTTTTAGAGATCCTACCAGTCTTTGAAAACATCCTCGTGCCTTGTTTCAGTTCCAGTTTTATGTATATTTTCTGCCTTGAACCCGATTATTCCTACATCTGATGGATGGCCTTGGGAATCTAATTCTGGTATTGATTGTTTTGGCTGATTGTCTCCCCTTATAGCTGCTTTCTTCATTATTGTGTAAATTTAGATCATGTGCTCATGTTTAGCTAAACAGCTGACCTTGTAAGAGGTTTAGGTGTGAACGCTCGTAAGTTTCAGCAGAAAGTCGGCAAAGATTTATTTGTGTCCCTCCAATGAGTGGCCCTCAAGGACCCCGTTTTCTACAAGTGTTGGTCCAATACTCCCTCTAGAGGCAGGGGACTCAGACAGGGCTGCTTTGCCGCCCCCGATTTGGGGCAGCGGCAGTGGGCAGCCTGTGGCCCGGGCAGGAGCCTCTCCGCGTGTGTCCCAGGGACGCATCTGCCTGTGAGCCTCGGTCACCTGGCAGGAAGCTACGATGCCCAGACCTATGCTTAGCTGTGCAGTGAGGTGTACTGCGCGGACAGGTTCCACACACACTTCAAGTAAGAGGGCGGCCTGAGTGGAAAGGTGAGAGTTTGGGCAGCTGTGCAGACAAAGAAAGCGCCCTTTGGCCTGGGCCTAAATGCTTGTGACACTCCACTGGGCCTGCCGGGCTCTGAGGGCCCTGCCCTGGGCCCCCTGCTCCCCTGCCCTTTGTTCAGTCACAGCAGAGATGGCCACATCCACTCCCTCAGTGAGGGCAGTGTTCCAACCTCCCTCAGCCCCGCCCCCTCTCCGCAGGTTACCATGGACTACAGAGGCTGCATTCTGAGGCCAGGGCGTTCCGAGAATGCCAAGGGCAGACATGATGACCTTAAATGATTTCCTCTTGTGTCAGTTTTGGTAAACTTTAGGAGCTAGGAAATGGTCCACTTGACAGAAATGTTCAAATTTACTGGCATTTCATATATTCTCTGCTCCAACATTGTCCTGACTCTTTCTGTATATTCTTTACTTATGTTTTTGTTTTCCTTAATCAAAGTGTGCCTTTTAAATCTTTTCAAAGAAGATTCTTTGGACTTACTAAATCACCTGAATTTTATACGTTTTCTGTTGTATTAAGTTCTGCTCATATCTTTATTTAACTTTTTTCTATGTTCTCAGGGTTTATTGTTTTCATCTTCTGATGTCAATTAAAACACTTGGTTATTCATTTTAATAAATCTTTTTACCTATAAAAATTTGAACTTTTGAAGATTCCAGCTTACTTGTACGTTTCAAAGGGTCAGGTCCTCTCCACTGTTGCCGGCCTAAGGCTTAGTTCACCATATAGCAATGTATATATTGACCTATTTTCCCCTCGACTTTCTGTGATCCACTACATCTCACCTTTCTTTGCAGACAAGCCATTTGAAATACCCTTAACTTATTTCACAGCCAATAAGGCTTTGAAATAATGTTTATTTTTTAGAGAAATCTTCTTATATAATTAGGCAGAAAATCTGACCTGCCATAGTTTTCAAAACAGCATAATTTCACTCTTCTCAATGATTAATCTGTTGTATTACACAACCTTTGTGTATTTAGCTTTATCAATGACATGATCTTTAAAAATGTCTTAGAGATCCTACCAATCTTTGAAAACATTCTCGTGCCTTGTTTCAGTTCCAGTTTTATGTATATTTTCTGCCTTGCACCCGATTATTCCTACATCTGATGGATGGCCTTGGGAATCTAATTCTGGTATTGATTGTTTTGGCTGATTGTCTCCCCTTATAGCTGCTTTCTTCATTATTGTGTAAATTTAGATCATGTGCTCATGTTTAGCTAAACAGCTGACCTTGTAAGAGGTTTAGGTGTGAACGCTCGTAAGTTTCAGCAGAAAGTCGGCAAAGATTTATTTGTGTCCCTCCAATGAGTGGCCCTCAAGGACCCCGTTTTCTACAAGTGTTGGTCCAATACTCCCTCTAGAGGCAGGGGACTCAGACAGGGCTGCTTTGCCGCCCCCGATTTGGGGCAGCGGCAGTGGGCAGCCTGTGGCCCGGGCAGGAGCCTCTCCGCGTGTGTCCCAGGGACGCATCTGCCTGTGAGCCTCGGTCACCTGGCAGGAAGCTACGATGCCCAGACCTATGCTTAGCTGTGCAGTGAGGTGTACTGCGCGGACAGGTTCCACACACACTTCAAGTAAGAGGGCGGCCTGAGTGGAAAGGTGAGAGTTTGGGCAGCTGTGCAGACAAAGAAAGCGCCCTTTGGCCTGGGCCTAAATGCTTGTGACACTCCACTGGGCCTGCCGGGCTCTGAGGGCCCTGCCCTGGGCCCCCTGCTCCCCTGCCCTTTGTTCAGTCACAGCAGAGATGGCCACATCCACTCCCTCAGTGAGGGCAGTGTTCCAACCTCCCTCAGCCCCGCCCCCTCTCCGCAGGTTACCATGGACTACAGAGGCTGCATTCTGAGGCCAGGGCGTTCCGAGAATGCCAAGGGCAGACATGATGACCTTAAATGATTTCCTCTTGTGTCAGTTTTGGTAAACTTTAGGAGCTAGGAAATGGTCCACTTGACAGAAATGTTCAAATTTACTGGCATTTCATATATTCTCTGCTCCAACATTGTCCTGACTCTTTCTGTATATTCTTTACTTATGTTTTTGTTTTCCTTAATCAAAGTGTGCCTTTTAAATCTTTTCAAAGAAGATTCTTTGGACTTACTAAATCACCTGAATTTTATACGTTTTCTGTTGTATTAAGTTCTGCTCATATCTTTATTTAACTTTTTTCTATGTTCTCAGGGTTTATTGTTTTCATCTTCTGATGTCAATTAAAACACTTGGTTATTCATTTTAATAAATCTTTTTACCTATAAAAATTTGAACTTTTGAAGATTCCAGCTTACTTGTACGTTTCAAAGGGTCAGGTCCTCTCCACTGTTGCCGGCCTAAGGCTTAGTTCACCATATAGCAATGTATATATTGACCTATTTTCCCCTCGACTTTCTGTGATCCACTACATCTCACCTTTCTTTGCAGACAAGCCATTTGAAATACCCTTAACTTATTTCACAGCCAATAAGGCTTTGAAATAATGTTTATTTTTTAGAGAAATCTTCTTATATAATTAGGCAGAAAATCTGACCTGCCATAGTTTTCAAAACAGCATAATTTCACTCTTCTCAATGATTAATCTGTTGTATTACACAACCTTTGTGTATTTAGCTTTATCAATGACATGATCTTTAAAAATGTCTTAGAGATCCTACCAATCTTTGAAAACATTCTCGTGCCTTGTTTCAGTTCCAGTTTTATGTATATTTTCTGCCTTGCACCCGATTATTCCTACATCTGATGGATGGCCTTGGGAATCTAATTCTGGTATTGATTGTTTTGGCTGATTGTCTCCCCTTATAGCTGCTTTCTTCATTATTGTGTAAATTTAGATCATGAGCTCATGTTTAGCTAAACAGCTGACCTTGTAAGAGGCTTAGGTGTGAACGCTCGTAAGTTTCAGCAGAAAGTCGGCAAAGATTTATTTGTGTCCCTCCAATGAGTGGCCCTCAAGGACCCCGTTTTCTACAAGTGTTGGTCCAATACTCCCTCTAGAGGCAGGGGACTCAGACAGGGCTGCTTTGAGGCCCCCGATCTGGGGCAATGGCGGTTGGCGGCCTGTGGCCCGGGCAGGAGCCACTCCGCGTGTGTCCCAGGGACCCATCTGCCTGTGAGCCTCGGTCACCTGGCAGGAAGCTACGATGCCCAGACCTATGCTTAGCTGTGCAGCGAGGTGTACTGCGCGGACAGGTTCCACACACACTTCAAGTAAGAGGGCGGCCTGAGTGGAAAGGTGAGAGTTTGGGCAGCTGTGCAGACAAAGAAAGCGCCCTTTGGCCTGGGCCTAAATGCTTGTGACACTCCACTGGGCCTGCCGGGCTCTGAGGGCCCTGCCCTGGGCCCCCTGCTCCCCTGCCCTTTGTTCAGTCAGAGCAGAGATGGCCACACCCACTCCCTCAGTGAGGGCAGTGTTCCAACCTCCCTCAGCCCCGCCCCCTCTCCGCAGGTTACCATGGACTACAGAGGCTGCATTCTGAGGCCAGGGCGTTCCGAGAATGCCAAGGGCAGACATGATGACCTTAAATGATTTCCTCTTGTGTCACTTTTGGTAAACTTTAGGAGCTAGGAAATGGTCCACTTGACAGAAATGTTCAAATTTACTGGCATTTCATATATTCTCTGCTCTAACAGTGTCCTGACTCTTTCTGTATATTCTTTACTTATGTTTTTGTTTTCCTTAATCAAAGTGTGTCTTTTAAATCTTTTCAAAGAAGATTCTTTGGACTTACTAAATCACCTGAATTTTATATGTTTTCTGTTGTATTAAGTTCTGCTCATATCTTTATTTAACTTTTTTCTATGTTCTCAGGGTTTATTCTTTTCATCTTCTGATGTCAATTAAAACACTTGGTTATTCATTTTAATAAATCTTTTTACTTATAAAAATTTGAACTTTTGAAGATTCCAGCTTACTTGTACGTTTCTAAGGGTCAGGTCCTCTCCACTGTTGCCGGCCTAAGGCTTAGTTCACCATATAGCAATGTATATATTGACCTATTTTCCCCTCGACTTTCTGTGATCCCCTACATCTCACCTTTCTTTGCAGACAAGCCATTTGAAACACCCTTAACTTATTTCACAGCCAATAAGGCTTTGAAATAATGTTTATTTTTTAGAGAAATCTTCTTATATAATTAGGCAGAAAATCTGACCTGCCATAGTTTTCAAAACAGCATAATTTCACTCTTCTCAATGATTAATCTGTTGTATTACACAACCTTTGTGTATTTAGCTTTATCAATGACATGATCTTTAAAAAAGTTTTAGAGATCCTACCAGTCTTTGAAAACATCCTCGTGCCTTGTTTCAGTTCCAGTTTTATGTATATTTTCTGCCTTGCACCCGATTATTCCTACATCTGATGGATGGCCTTGGGAATCTAATTCTGGTATTGATTGTTTTGGCTGATTGTCTCCCCTTATAGCTGCTTTCTTCATTATTGTGTAAATTTAGATCATGTGCTCATGTTTAGCTAAACAGCTGACCTTGTAAGAGGTTTAGGTGTGAACGCTCGTAAGTTTCAGCAGAAAGTCGGCAAAGATTTATTTGTGTCCCTCCAATGAGTGGCCCTCAAGGACCCCGTTTTCTACAAGTGTTGGTCCAATACTCCCTCTAGAGGCAGGGGACTCAGACAGGGCTGCTTTGCCGCCCCCGATCTGGGGCAGCGGCAGTGGGCAGCCTGTGGCCCGGGCAGGAGCCTCTCCGCGTGTGTCCCAGGGACCCATCTGCCTGTGAGCCTCGGTCACCTGGCAGGAAGCTACGATGCCCAGACCTATGCTTAGCTGTGCAGTGAGGTGTACTGCGCGGACAGGTTCCACACACACTTCAAGTAAGAGGGCGGCCTGAGTGGAAAGGTGAGAGTTTGGGCAGCTGTGCAGACAAAGAAAGCGCCCTTTGGCCTGGGCCTAAATGCTTGTGACACTCCACTGGGCCTGCCGGGCTCTGAGGGCCCTGCCCTGCGCCCCCTGCTCCCCTGCCCTTTGTTCAGTCAGAGCAGAGATGGCCACACCCACTCCCTCAGTGAGGGCAGTGTTCCAACCTCCCTCAGCCCCGCCCCCTCTCCGCAGGTTACCATGGACTACAGAGGCTGCATTCTGAGGCCAGGGCGTTCCGAGAATGCCAAGGGCAGACATGATGACCTTAAATGATTTCCTCTTGTGTCAGTTTTGGTAAACTTTAGGAGCTAGGAAATGGTCCACTTGACAGAAATGTTCAAATTTACTGGCATTTCATATATTCTCTGCTCTAACATTGTCCTGACTCTTTCTGTATATTCTTTACTTATGTTTTTGTTTTCCTTAATCAAAGTGTGTCTTTTAAATCTTTTCAAAGAAGATTCTTTGGACTTACTAAATCACCTGAATTTTATACGTTTTCTGTTGTATTAAGTTCTGCTCCTATCTTTATTTAACTTTTTTCTATGTTCTCAGGGTTTATTGTTTTCATCTTCTGATGTCAATTAAAACACTTGGTTATTCATTTTAATAAATCTTTTTACTTATAAAAATTTGAACTTTTGAAGATTCCAGCTTACTTGTACGTTTCTAAGGGTCAGGTCCTCTCCACTGTTGCCGGCCTAAGGCTTAGTTCACCATATAGCAATGTATATATTGACCTATTTTCCCCTCGACTTTCTGTGATCCACTACATCTCACCTTTCTTTGCAGACAAGCCATTTGAAATACCCTTAACTTATTTCACAGCCAATAAGGCTTTGAAATAATGTTTATTTTTTAGAGAAATCTTCTTATATAATTAGGCAGAAAATCTGACCTGCCATAGTTTTCAAAACAGCATAATTTCACTCTTCTCAATGATTAATCTGTTGTATTACACAACCTTTGTGTATTTAGCTTTATCAATGACATGTCCTTTAAAAATGCTTTAGAGATCCTACCAGTCTTTGAAAACATCGTCGTGCCTTGTTTCAGTTCCAGTTTTATGTATATTTTCTGCCTTGCACCCGATTATTCCTACATCTGATGGATGGCCTTGGGAATCTAATTCTGGTATTGATTGTTTTGGCTGATTGTCTCCCCTTCTAGCTGCTTTCTTCATTATTGTGTAAATTTAGATCATGAGCTCATGTTTAGCTAAACAGCTGACCTTGTAAGAGGTTTAGGTGTGAACGCTCGTAAGTTTCAGCAGAAAGTCGGGAAAGATTTATTTGTGTCCCTCCAATGAGTGGCCCTTAAGGACCCCGTTTTCTACAAGTGTTGGTCCAATACTCCCTCTAGAGGCAGGGGACTCAGAGAGGGCTGCTTTGCCGCCCCCGATCTGGGGCAGGGGCAGTGGGCAGCCTGTGTCCCGGGCAGGAGCCTCTCCGCGTGTGTCCCAGGGACCCATCTGCCTGTGAGCCTCGGTCACCTGGCAGGAAGCTACGATGCCCAGACCTATGCTTAGCTGTGCAGCGAGGTGTACTGCGCGGACAGGTTCCACACACACTTCAAGTAAGAGGGCGGCCTGAGTGGAAAGGTGAGAGTTTGGGCAGCTGTGCAGACAAAGAAAGCGCCCTTTGGCCTGGGCCTAAATGCTTGTGACACTCCACTGGGCCTGCCGGGCTCTGAGGGCCCTGCCCTGGGCCCCCTGCTCCCCTGCCCTTTGTTCAGTCACAGCAGAGATGGCCACACCCACTCCCTCAGTGAGGGCAGTGTTCCAACCTCCCTCAGCCCCGCCCCCTCTCCGCAGGTTACCATGGACTACAGAGGCTGCATTCTGAGGCCAGGGCGTTCCGAGAATGCCAAGGGCAGACATGATGACCTTAAATGATTTCCTCTTGTGTCACTTTTGGTAAACTTTAGGAGCTAGGAAATGGTCCACTTGACAGAAATGTTCAAATTTACTGGCATTTCATATATTCTCTGCTCCAACATTGTCCTGACTCTTTCTGTATATTCTTTACTTATGTTTTTGTTTTCCTTAATCAAAGTGTGCCTTTTAAATCTTTTCAAAGAAGATTCTTTGGACTTACTAAATCACCTGAATTTTATACGTTTTCTGTTGTATTAAGTTCTGCTCATATCTTTATTTAACTTTTTTCTATGTTCTCAGGGTTTATTGTTTTCATCTTCTGATGTCAATTAAAACACTTGGTTATTCATTTTAATAAATCTTTTTACCTATAAAAATTTGAACTTTTGAAGATTCCAGCTTACTTGTACGTTTCAAAGGGTCAGGTCCTCTCCACTGTTGCCGGCCTAAGGCTTAGTTCACCATATAGCAATGTATATATTGACCTATTTTCCCCTCGACTTTCTGTGATCCACTACATCTCACCTTTCTTTGCAGACAAGCCATTTGAAATACCCTTAACTTATTTCACAGCCAATAAGGCTTTGAAATAATGTTTATTTTTTAGAGAAATCTTCTTATATAATTAGGCAGAAAATCTGACCTGCCATAGTTTTCAAAACAGCATAATTTCACTCTTCTCAATGATTAATCTGTTGTATTACACAACCTTTGTGTATTTAGCTTTATCAATGACATGATCTTTAAAAATGTCTTAGAGATCCTACCAATCTTTGAAAACATTCTCGTGCCTTGTTTCAGTTCCAGTTTTATGTATATTTTCTGCCTTGCACCCGATTATTCCTACATCTGATGGATGGCCTTGGGAATCTAATTCTGGTATTGATTGTTTTGGCTGATTGTCTCCCCTTATAGCTGCTTTCTTCATTATTGTGTAAATTTAGATCATGAGCTCATGTTTAGCTAAACAGCTGACCTTGTAAGAGGCTTAGGTGTGAACGCTCGTAAGTTTCAGCAGAAAGTCGGCAAAGATTTATTTGTGTCCCTCCAATGAGTGGCCCTCAAGGACCCCGTTTTCTACAAGTGTTGGTCCAATACTCCCTCTAGAGGCAGGGGACTCAGACAGGGCTGCTTTGAGGCCCCCGATCTGGGGCAATGGCGGTTGGCGGCCTGTGGCCCGGGCAGGAGCCACTCCGCGTGTGTCCCAGGGACCCATCTGCCTGTGAGCCTCGGTCACCTGGCAGGAAGCTACGATGCCCAGACCTATGCTTAGCTGTGCAGCGAGGTGTACTGCGCGGACAGGTTCCACACACACTTCAAGTAAGAGGGCGGCCTGAGTGGAAAGGTGAGAGTTTGGGCAGCTGTGCAGACAAAGAAAGCGCCCTTTGGCCTGGGCCTAAATGCTTGTGACACTCCACTGGGCCTGCCGGGCTCTGAGGGCCCTGCCCTGGGCCCCCTGCTCCCCTGCCCTTTGTTCAGTCACAGCAGAGATGGCCACACCCACTCCCTCAGTGAGGGCAGTGTTCCAACCTCCCTCAGCCCCTCCCCCTCTCCGCAGGTTACCATGGACTAGAGAGGCTGCATTCTGAGGCCAGGGCGTTCCGAGAATGCCAAGGGCAGACATGATGACCTTAAAAGATTTCCTCTTGTGTCACTTTTGGTAAACTTTAGGAGCTAGGAAATGGTCCACTTGACAGAAATGTTCAAATTTACTGGCATTTCATATATTCTCTGCTCTAACAGTGTCCTGACTCTTTCTGTATATTCTTTACTTATGTTTTTGTTTTCCTTAATCAAAGTGTGTCTTTTAAATCTTTTCAAAGAAGATTCTTTGGACTTACTAAATCACCTGAATTTTATATATTTTCTGTTGTATTAAGTTCTGCTCATATCTTTATTTAACTTTTTTCTATGTTCTCAGGGTTTATTCTTTTCATCTTCTGATGTCAATTAAAACACTTGGTTATTCATTTTAATAAATCTTTTTACTTATAAAAATTTGAACTTTTGAAGATTCCAGCTTACTTGTACGTTTCTAAGGGTCAGGTCCTCTCCACTGTTGCCGGCCTAAGGCTTAGTTCACCATATAGCAATGTATATATTGACCTATTTTCCCCTCGACTTTCTGTGATCCCCTACATCTCACCTTTCTTTGCAGACAAGCCATTTGAAACACCCTTAACTTATTTCACAGCCAATAAGGCTTTGAAATAATGTTTATTTTTTAGAGAAATCTTCTTATATAATTAGGCAGAAAATCTGACCTGCCATAGTTTTCAAAACAGCATAATTTCACTCTTCTCAATGATTAATCTGTTGTATTACACAACCTTTGTGTATTTAGCTTTATCAATGACATGATCTTTAAAAATGTTTTAGAGATCCTACCAGTCTTTGAAAACATCCTCGTGCCTTGTTTCAGTTCCAGTTTATGTATATTTTCTGCCTTGCACCCGATTATTCCTACATCTGATGGATGGCCTTGGGAATCTAATTCTGGTATTGATTGTTTTGGCTGATTGTCTCCCCTTATAGCTGCTTTCTTCATTATTGTGTAAATTTAGATCATGAGCTCATGTTTAGCTAAACAGCTGACCTTGTAAGAGGTTTAGGTGTGAACGCTCGTAAGTTTCAGCAGAAAGTCGGCAAAGATTTATTTGTGTCCCTCCAATGAGTGGCCCTCAAGGACCCCGTTTTCTACAAGTGTTGGTCCAATACTCCCTCTAGTGGCAGGGGACTCAGACAGGGCTGCTTTGCCGCCCCCGATCTGGGGCAGGGGCAGTGGGCAGCCTGTGGCCCGGGCAGGAGCCTCTCCGCGTGTGTCCCAGGGACCCATCTGCCTGTGAGCCTCGGTCACCTGGCAGGAAGCTACGATGCCCAGACCTATGCTTAGCTGTGCAGCGAGGTGTACTGCGCGGACAGGTTCCACACACACTTCAAGTAAGAGGGCGGCCTGAGTGGAAAGGTGAGAGTTTGGGCAGCTGTGCAGACAAAGAAAGCACCCTTTGGCCTGGGCCTAAATGCTTGTGACACTCCACTGGGCCTGCCGGGCTCTGAGGGCCCTGCCCTGGGCCCCCTGCTCCCCTGCCCTTTGTTCAGTCACAGCAGAGATGGCCACACCCACTCCCTCAGTGAGGGCAGTGTTCCAACCTCCCTCAGCCCCGCCCCCTCTCCGCAGGTTACCATGGACTACAGAGGCTGCATTCTGAGGCCAGGGCGTTCCGAGAATGCCAAGGGCAGACATGATGACCTTAAATGATTTCCTCTTGTGTCAGTTTTGGTAAACTTTAGGAGCTAGGAAATGGTCCACTTGACAGAAATGTTCAAATTTACTGGCATTTCATATATTCTCTGCTCCAACATTGTCCTGACTCTTTCTGTATATTCTTTACTTATGTTTTTGTTTTCCTTAATCAAAGTGTGCCTTTTAAATCTTTTCAAAGAAGATTCTTTGGACTTACTAAATCACCTGAATTTTATACGTTTTCTGTTGTATTAAGTTCTGCTCCTATCTTTATTTAACTTTTTTCTATGTTCTCAGGGTTTATTGTTTTCATCTTCTGATGTCAATTAAAACACTTGGTTATTCATTTTAATAAATCTTTTTACCTATAAAAATTTGAACTTTTGAAGATTCCAGCTTACTTGTACGTTTCAAAGGGTCAGGTCCTCTCCACTGTTGCCGGCCTAAGGCTTAGTTCACCATATAGCAATGTATATATTGACCTATTTTCCCCTCGACTTTCTGTGATCCACTACATCTCACCTTTCTTTGCAGACAAGCCATTTGAAATACCCTTAACTTATTTCACAGCCAATAAGGCTTTGAAATAATGTTTATTTTTTAGAGAAATCTTCTTATATAATTAGGCAGAAAATCTGACCTGCCATAGTTTTCAAAACAGCATAATTTCACTCTTCTCAATGATTAATCTGTTGTATTACACAACCTTTGTGTATTTAGCTTTATCAATGACATGATCTTTAAAAATGTCTTAGAGATCCTACCAGTCTTTGAAAACATTCTCGTGCCTTGTTTCAGTTCCAGTTTTATGTATATTTTCTGCCTTGCACCCGATTATTCCTACATCTGATGGATGGCCTTGGGAATCTAATTCTGGTATTGATTGTTTTGGCTGATTGTCTCCCCTTATAGCTGCTTTCTTCATTATTGTGTAAATTTAGATCATGAGCTCATGTTTAGCTAAACAGCTGACCTTGTAAGAGGCTTAGGTGTGAACGCTCGTAAGTTTCAGCAGAAAGTCGGCAAAGATTTATTTGTGTCCCTCCAATGAGTGGCCCTCAAGGACCCCGTTTTCTACAAGTGTTGGTCCAATACTCCCTCTAGAGGCAGGGGACTCAGACAGGGCTGCTTTGAGGCCCCCGATCTGGGGCAATGGCGGTTGGCGGCCTGTGGCCCGGGCAGGAGCCACTCCGCGTGTGTCCCAGGGACCCATCTGCCTGTGAGCCTCGGTCACCTGGCAGGAAGCTACGATGCCCAGACCTATGCTTAGCTGTGCAGCGAGGTGTACTGCGCGGACAGGTTCCACACACACTTCAAGTAAGAGGGCGGCCTGAGTGGAAAGGTGAGAGTTTGGGCAGCTGTGCAGACAAAGAAAGCGCCCTTTGGCCTGGGCCTAAATGCTTGTGACACTCCACTGGGCCTGCCGGGCTCTGAGGGCCCTGCCCTGGGCCCCCTGCTCCCCTGCCCTTTGTTCAGTCACAGCAGAGATGGCCACACCCACTCCCTCAGTGAGGGCAGTGTTCCAACCTCCCTCAGCCCCGCCCCCTCTCCGCAGGTTACCATGGACTACAGAGGCTGCATTCTGAGGCCAGGGCGTTCCGAGAATGCCAAGGGCAGACGTGATGACCTTAAATGATTTCCTCTTGTGTCACTTTTGGTAAACTTTAGGAGCTAGGAAATGGTCCACTTGACAGAAATGTTCAAATTTACTGGCATTTCATATATTCTCTGCTCTAACAGTGTCCTGACTCTTTCTGTATATTCTTTACTTATGTTTTTGTTTTCCTTAATCAAAGTGTGTCTTTTAAATCTTTTCAAAGAAGATTCTTTGGACTTACTAAATCACCTGAATTTTATATGTCTTCTGTTGTATTAAGTTCTGCTCATATCTTTATTTAACTTTTTTCTATGTTCTCAGGGTTTATTCTTTTCATCTTCTGATGTCAATTAAAACACTTGGTTATTCATTTTAATAAATCTTTTTACTTATAAAAATTTGAACTTTTGAAGATTCCAGCTTACTTGTACGTTTCTAAGGGTCAGGTCCTCTCCACTGTTGCCGGCCTAAGGCTTAGTTCACCATATAGCAATGTATATATTGACCTATTTTCCCCTCGACTTTCTGTGATCCCCTACATCTCACCTTTCTTTGCAGACAAGCCATTTGAAACACCCTTAACTTATTTCACAGCCAATAAGGCTTTGAAATAATGTTTATTTTTTAGAGAAATCTTCTTATATAATTAGGCAGAAAATCTGACCTGCCATAGTTTTCAAAACAGCATAATTTCACTCTTCTCAATGATTAATCTGTTGTATTACACAACCTTTGTGTATTTAGCTTTATCAATGACATGATCTTTAAAAAAGTTTTAGAGATCCTACCAGTCTTTGAAAACATCCTCGTGCCTTGTTTCAGTTCCAGTTTTATGTATATTTTCTGCCTTGAACCCGATTATTCCTACATCTGATGGATGGCCTTGGGAATCTAATTCTGGTATTGATTGTTTTGGCTGATTGTCTCCCCTTATAGCTGCTTTCTTCATTATTGTGTAAATTTAGATCATGTGCTCATGTTTAGCTAAACAGCTGACCTTGTAAGAGGTTTAGGTGTGAACGCTCGTAAGTTTCAGCAGAAAGTCGGCAAAGATTTATTTGTGTCCCTCCAATGAGTGGCCCTCAAGGTCCCCGTTTTCTACAAGTGTTGGTCCAATACTCCCTCTAGAGGCAGGGGACTCAGACAGGGCTGCTTTGCCGCCCCCGATCTGGGGCAGCGGCAGTGGGCAGCCTGTGGCCCGGGCAGGAGCCTCTCCGCGTGTGTCCCAGGGACGCATCTGCCTGTGAGCCTCGGTCACCTGGCAGGAAGCTACGATGCCCAGACCTATGCTTAGCTGTGCAGTGAGGTGTACTGCGCGGACAGGTTCCACACACACTTCAAGTAAGAGGGCGGCCTGAGTGGAAAGGTGAGAGTTTGGGCAGCTGTGCAGACAAAGAAAGCGCCCTTTGGCCTGGGCCTAAATGCTTGTGACACTCCACTGGGCCTGCCGGGCTCTGAGGGCCCTGCCCTGCGCCCCCTGCTCCCCTGCCCTTTGTTCAGTCAGAGCAGAGATGGCCACACCCACTCCCTCAGTGAGGGCAGTGTTCCAACCTCCCTCAGCCCCGCCCCCTCTCCGCAGGTTACCATGGACTACAGAGGCTGCATTCTGAGGCCAGGGCGTTCCGAGAATGCCAAGGGCAGACATGATGACCTTAAATGATTTCCTCTTGTGTCAGTTTTGGTAAACTTTAGGAGCTAGGAAATGGTCCACTTGACAGAAATGTTCAAATTTACTGGCATTTCATATATTCTCTGCTCTAACATTGTCCTGACTCTTTCTGTATATTCTTTACTTATGTTTTTGTTTTCCTTAATCAAAGTGTGTCTTTTAAATCTTTTCAAAGAAGATTCTTTGGACTTACTAAATCACCTGAATTTTATACGTTTTCTGTTGTATTAAGTTCTGCTCCTATCTTTATTTAACTTTTTTCTATGTTCTCAGGGTTTATTGTTTTCATCTTCTGATGTCAATTAAAACACTTGGTTATTCATTTTAATAAATCTTTTTACTTATAAAAATTTGAACTTTTGAAGATTCCAGCTTACTTGTACGTTTCTAAGGGTCAGGTCCTCTCCACTGTTGCCGGCCTAAGGCTTAGTTCACCATATAGCAATGTATATATTGACCTATTTTCCCCTCGACTTTCTGTGATCCACTACATCTCACCTTTCTTTGCAGACAAGCCATTTGAAATACCCTTAACTTATTTCACAGCCAATAAGGCTTTGAAATAATGTTTATTTTTTAGAGAAATCTTCTTATATAATTAGGCAGAAAATCTGACCTGCCATAGTTTTCAAAACAGCATAATTTCACTCTTCTCAATGATTAATCTGTTGTATTACACAACCTTTGTGTATTTAGCTTTATCAATGACATGTCCTTTAAAAATGCTTTAGAGATCCTACCAGTCTTTGAAAACATCGTCGTGCCTTGTTTCAGTTCCAGTTTTATGTATATTTTCTGCCTTGCACCCGATTATTCCTACATCTGATGGATGGCCTTGGGAATCAATTTCTGGTATTGATTGTTTTGGCTGATTGTCTCCCCTTATAGCTGCTTTCTTCATTATTGTGTAAATTTAGATCATGAGCTCATGTTTAGCTAAACAGCTGACCTTGTAAGAGGTTTAGGTGTGAACGCTCGTAAGTTTCAGCAGAAAGTCGGGAAAGATTTATTTGTGTCCCTCCAATGAGTGGCCCTTAAGGACCCCGTTTTCTACAAGTGTTGGTCCAATACTCCCTCTAGAGGCAGGGGACTCAGAGAGGGCTGCTTTGCCGCCCCCGATCTGGGGCAGGGGCAGTGGGCAGCCTGTGTCCCGGGCAGGAGCCTCTCCGCGTGTGTCCCAGGGACCCATCTGCCTGTGAGCCTCGGTCACCTGGCAGGAAGCTACGATGCCCAGACCTATGCTTAGCTGTGCAGCGAGGTGTACTGCGCGGACAGGTTCCACACACACTTCAAGTAAGAGGGCGGCCTGAGTGGAAAGGTGAGAGTTTGGGCAGCTGTGCAGACAAAGAAAGCGCCCTTTGGCCTGGGCCTAAATGCTTGTGACACTCCACTGGGCCTGCCGGGCTCTGAGGGCCCTGCCCTGGGCCCCCTGCTCCCCTGCCCTTTGTTCAGTCACAGCAGAGATGGCCACACCCACTCCCTCAGTGAGGGCAGTGTTCCAACCTCCCTCAGCCCCGCCCCCTCTCCGCAGGTTACCATGGACTACAGAGGCTGCATTCTGAGGCCAGGGCGTTCCGAGAATGCCAAGGGCAGACATGATGACCTTAAATGATTTCCTCTTGTGTCACTTTTGGTAAACTTTAGGAGCTAGGAAATGGTCCACTTGACAGAAATGTTCAAATTTACTGGCATTTCATATATTCTCTGCTCCAACATTGTCCTGACTCTTTCTGTATATTCTTTACTTATGTTTTTGTTTTCCTTAATCAAAGTGTGCCTTTTAAATCTTTTCAAAGAAGATTCTTTGGACTTACTAAATCACCTGAATTTTATACGTTTTCTGTTGTATTAAGTTCTGCTCATATCTTTATTTAACTTTTTTCTATGTTCTCAGGGTTTATTGTTTTCATCTTCTGATGTCAATTAAAACACTTGGTTATTCATTTTAATAAATCTTTTTACCTATAAAAATTTGAACTTTTGAAGATTCCAGCTTACTTGTACGTTTCAAAGGGTCAGGTCCTCTCCACTGTTGCCGGCCTAAGGCTTAGTTCACCATATAGCAATGTATATATTGACCTATTTTCCCCTCGACTTTCTGTGATCCACTACATCTCACCTTTCTTTGCAGACAAGCCATTTGAAATACCCTTAACTTATTTCACAGCCAATAAGGCTTTGAAATAATGTTTATTTTTTAGAGAAATCTTCTTATATAATTAGGCAGAAAATCTGACCTGCCATAGTTTTCAAAACAGCATAATTTCACTCTTCTCAATGATTAATCTGTTGTATTACACAACCTTTGTGTATTTAGCTTTATCAATGACATGATCTTTAAAAATGTCTTAGAGATCCTACCAGTCTTTGAAAACATTCTCGTGCCTTGTTTCAGTTCCAGTTTTATGTATATTTTCTGCCTTGCACCCGATTATTCCTACATCTGATGGATGGCCTTGGGAATCTAATTCTGGTATTGATTGTTTTGGCTGATTGTCTCCCCTTATAGCTGCTTTCTTCATTATTGTGTAAATTTAGATCATGAGCTCATGTTTAGCTAAACAGCTGACCTTTTAAGAGGCTTAGGTGTGAACGCTCGTAAGTTTCAGCAGAAAGTCGGCAAAGATTTATTTGTGTCCCTCCAATGAGTGGCCCTCAAGGACCCCGTTTTCTACAAGTGTTGGTCCAATACTCCCTCTAGAGGCAGGGGACTCAGACAGGGCTGCTTTGAGGCCCCCGATCTGGGGCAATGGCGGTTGGCGGCCTGGGGCCCGGGCAGGAGCCACTCCGCGTGTGTCCCAGGGACCCATCTGCCTGTGAGCCTCGGTCACCTGGCAGGAAGCTACGATGCCCAGACCTATGCTTAGCTGTGCAGCGAGGTGTACTGCGCGGACAGGTTCCACACACACTTCAAGTAAGAGGGCGGCCTGAGTGGAAAGGTGAGAGTTTGGGCAGCTGTGCAGACAAAGAAAGCGCCCTTTGGCCTGGGCCTAAATGCTTGTGACACTCCACTGGGCCTGCCGGGCTCTGAGGGCCCTGCCCTGGGCCCCCTGCTCCCCTGCCCTTTGTTCAGTCACAGCAGAGATGGCCACACCCACTCCCTCAGTGAGGGCAGTGTTCCAACCTCCCTCAGCCCCTCCCCCTCTCCGCAGGTTACCATGGACTAGAGAGGCTGCATTCTGAGGCCAGGGCGTTCCGAGAATGCCAAGGGCAGACATGATGACCTTAAAAGATTTCCTCTTGTGTCACTTTTGGTAAACTTTAGGAGCTAGGAAATGGTCCACTTGACCGAAATGTTCAAATTTACTGGCATTTCATATATTCTCTGCTCTAACAGTGTCCTGACTCTTTCTGTATATTCTTTACTTATGTTTTTGTTTTCCTTAATCAAAGTGTGTCTTTTAAATCTTTTCAAAGAAGATTCTTTGGACTTACTAAATCACCTGAATTTTATATGTTTTCTGTTGTATTAAGTTCTGCTCATATCTTTATTTAACTTTTTTCTATGTTCTCAGGGTTTATTCTTTTCATCTTCTGATGTCAATTAAAACACTTGGTTATTCATTTTAATAAATCTTTTTACTTATAAAAATTTGAACTTTTGAAGATTCCAGCTTACTTGTACGTTTCTAAGGGTCAGGTCCTCTCCACTGTTGCCGGCCTAAGGCTTAGTTCACCATATAGCAATGTATATATTGACCTATTTTCCCCTCGACTTTCTGTGATCCCCTACATCTCACCTTTCTTTGCAGACAAGCCATTTGAAACACCCTTAACTTATTTCACAGCCAATAAGGCTTTGAAATAATGTTTATTTTTTAGAGAAATCTTCTTATATAATTAGGCAGAAAATCTGACCTGCCATAGTTTTCAAAACAGCATAATTTCACTCTTCTCAATGATTAATCTGTTGTATTACACAACCTTTGTGTATTTAGCTTTATCAATGACATGATCTTTAAAAATGTTTTAGAGATCCTACCAGTCTTTGAAAACATCCTCGTGCCTTGTTTCAGTTCCAGTTTTATGTATATTTTCTGCCTTGCACCCGATTATTCCTACATCTGATGGATGGCCTTGGGAATCTAATTCTGGTATTGATTGTTTTGGCTGATTGTCTCCCCTTATAGCTGCTTTCTTCATTATTGTGTAAATTTAGATCATGAGCTCATGTTTAGCTAAACAGCTGACCTTGTAAGAGGTTTAGGTGTGAACGCTCGTAAGTTTCAGCAGAAAGTCGGCAAAGATTTATTTGTGTCCCTCCAATGAGTGGCCCTCAAGGACCCCGTTTTCTACAAGTGTTGGTCCAATACTCCCTCTAGAGGCAGGGGACTCAGACAGGGCTGCTTTGCCGCCCCCGATCTGGGGCAGGGGCAGTGGGCAGCCTGTGGCCCGGGCAGGAGCCTCTCCGCGTGTGTCCCAGGGACCCATCTGCCTGTGAGCCTCGGTCACCTGGCAGGAAGCTACGATGCCCAGACCTATGCTTAGCTGTGCAGCGAGGTGTACTGCACGGACAGGTTCCACACACACCTCAAGTAAGAGGGCGGCCTCAGTGGAAAGGTGAGAGTTTGGGCAGCTGTGCAGACAAAGAAAGCGCCCTTTGGCCTGGGCCTAAATGCTTGTGACACTCCACTGGGCCTGCCGGGCTCTGAGGGCCCTGCCCTGGGCCCCCTGCTCCCCTGCCCTTTGTTCAGTCACAGCAGAGATGGCCACACCCACTCCCTCAGTGAGGGCAGTGTTCCAACCTCCCTCAGCCCCGCCCCCTCTCCGCAGGTTACCATGGACTACAGAGGCTGCATTCTGAGGCCAGGGCTTTCCGAGAATGCCAAGGGCAGACATGATGACCTTAAATGATTTCCTCTTGTGTCAGTTTTGGTAAACTTTAGGAGCTAGGAAATGGTCCACTTTCCAGAAATGTTCAAATTTACTGGCATTTCATATATTCTCTGCTCTAACATTGTCCTGACTCTTTCTGTATATTCTTTACTTATGTTTTTGTTTTCCTTAATCAAAGTGTGTCTTTTAAATCTTTTCAAAGAAGATTCTTTGGACTTACTAAATCACCTGAATTTTATACGTTTTCTGTTGTATTAAGTTCTGCTCCTATCTTTATTTAACTTTTTTCTATGTTCTCAGGGTTTATTGTTTTCATCTTCTGATGTCAATTAAAACACTTGGTTATTCATTTTAATAAATCTTTTTACTTATAAAGATTTGAACTTTTGAAGATTCCAGCTTACTTGTACGTTTCAAAGGTCAGGTCCTCTACACTGTTGCCGGCCTAAGGCTTAGTTCACCATATAGCAATGTATATATTGACCTATTTTCCCCTCGACTTTCTGTGATCCACTACATCTCACCTTACTTTGCAGACAAGCCATTTGAAATACCCTTAACTTATTTCACAGCCAATAAGGCTTTGAAATAATGTTTATTTTTTAGAGAAATCTTCTTATATAATTAGGCAGAAAATCTGACCTGCCATAGTTTTCAAAACAGCTTAACTTCACTCTTCTCAATGATTAATCTGTTGTATTACACAACCTTGGTGTATTTAGCTTTAACAATGTCATGTCCTTTAAAAATGTTTTAGAGATCCTACCAGTCTTTGAAAACATCCTCGTGCCTTGATTCAGTTCCAGTTTTATATATATTTTCTGCCTTGCACCCGATTATTCCTACATCTGATGGATGGCCTTGGGAATCTAATACTGGTATTGATTGTTTTGGCTGATTGTCTCCCCTTCTAGCTGCTTTCTTCATTATTGTGTAAATTTAGATCATGAGCTCATGTTTAGCTAAACAGCTGACCTTGAAAGAGGCTTAGGTGTGAACGCTCGTAAGTTTCAGCAGAAAGTCGGCAAAGATTTATTTGTGTCCCTCCAATGAGTGGCCCTCAAGGACCCCGTTTTCTACAAGTGTTGGTCCAATACTCCCTCTAGAGGCAGGGGACTCAGACAGGGCTGCTTTGCGGACCCCGATCTGGGGCAGGGGCAGTGGGCGGCGTGTGGCCCGGGCAGGAGCCTCTCCGCGTGTGTCCCAGGGACCCATCTTCCTGTGAGCCTCGGTCACCTGGCAGGAAGCTACGATGCCCAGACCTATGCTTAGCTGTGCAGCGAGGTGTACTGCGCGGACAGGTTCCACACACACTTCAAGTAAGAGGGCGGCCTGAGTGGAAAGGTGAGAGTTTGGGCAGCTGTGCAGACAAAGAAAGCGCCCTTTGGCCTGGGCCTAAATGCTTGTGACACTCCACTGGGCCTGCCGGGCTCTGAGGGCCCTGCCCTGGGCCCCCTGCTCCCCTGCCCTTTGTTCAGTCACAGCAGAGATGGCCACACCCACTCCCTCAGTGAGGGCAGTGTTCCAACCTCCCTCAGCCCCGCCCCCACTCCGCAGGTTACCATGGACTACAGAGGCTGCATTCTGAGGCCAGGGCGTTCCGAGAATGCCAAGGGCAGACATGATGACCTTAAATGATTTCCTCTTGTGTCAGTTTTGGTAAACTTTAGGAGCTAGGAAATGGTCCACTTGACAGAAATGTTCAAATTTACTGGCATTTCATATATTCTCTGCTCTAACATTGTCCTGACTCTTTCTGTATATTCTTTACTTATGTTTTTGTTTTCCTTAATCAAAGTGTGTCTTTTAAATCTTTTCAAAGAAGATTCTTTGGACTTACTAAATCACCTGAATTTTATACGTTTTCTGTTGTATTAAGTTCTGCTCATATCTTTATTTATCTTTGTTCTATGTTCTCAGGGTTTATTGTTTTCATCTTCTGATGTCAATTAAAACACTTGGTTATTCATTTTAATAAATATTTTTACTTATAAAGATTTGAACTTTTGAAGATTCCAGCTTACTTGTACGTTTCTAAGGGTCAGGTCCTCTCCACTGTTGCCGGCCTAAGGCTTAGTTCACCATATAGCAATGTATATATTGACCTATTTTCCCCTCGACTTTCTGTGATCCCCTACATCTCACCTTTCTTTGCAGACAAGCCATTTGAAACACCCTTAACTTATTTCACAGCCAATAAGGCTTTGAAATAATGTTTATTTTTTAGAGAAATCTTCTTATATAATTAGGCAGAAAATCTGACCTGCCATAGTTTTCAAAACAGCATAATTTCACTCTTCTCAATGATTAATCTGTTGTATTACACAACCTTTGTGTATTTAGCTTTATCAATGACATGATCTTTAAAAATGTTTTAGAGATCCTACCAGTCTTTGAAAACATCCTCGTGCCTTGTTTCAGTTCCAGTTTTATGTATATTTTCTGCCTTGCACCCGATTATTCATACATCTGATGGATGGCCTTGGGAATCTAATTCTGGTATTGATTGTTTTGGCTGATTGTCTCCCCTTCTAGCTGCTTTCTTCATTATTGTGTAAATTTAGATCATGAGCTCATGTTTAGCTAAACAGCTGACCTTGTAAGAGGTTTAGGTGTGAACGCTCGTAAGTTTCAGCAGAAAGTCGGCAAAGATTTATTTGTGTCCCTCCAATGAGTGGCCCTCAAGGACCCCGTTTTCTACAAGTGTTGGTCCAATACTCCCTCTAGAGGCAGGGGACTCAGACAGGGCTGCTTTGCCGCCCCCGATCTGGGGCAGGGGCAGTGGGCGGCCTGTGGCCCGGGCAGGAGCCTCTCCGCGTGTGTCCCAGGGACCCATCTGCCTGTGAGCCTCGGTCACCTGGCAGGAAGCTACGATGCCCAGACCTATGCTTAGCTGTGCAGCGAGGTGTACTGCGCGGACAGGTTCCACACACACTTCAAGTAAGAGGGCGGCCTGAGTGGAAAGGTGAGAGTTTGGGCAGCTGTGCAGACAAAGAAAGCGCCCTTTGGCCTGGGCCTAAATGCTTGTGACACTCCACTGGGCCTGCCGGGCTCTGAGGGCCCTGCCCTGGGCCCCCTGCTCCCCTGCCCTTTGTTCAGTCACAGCAGAGATGGCCACACCCACTCCCTCAGTGAGGGCAGTGTTCCAAACTCCCTCAGCCCCGCCCCCTCTCCGCAGGTTACCATGGACTACAGAGGCTGCATTCTGAGGCCAGGGCGTTCCGAGAATGCCAAGGGCAGACATGATGACCTTAAATGATTTCCTCTTGTGTCAGTTTTGGTAAACTTTAGGAGCTAGGAAATGGTCCCCTTTCCAGAAATGTTCAAATTTACTGGCATTTCATATATTCTCTGCTCTAACATTGTCCTGACTCTTTCTGTATATTCTTTACTTATGTTTTTGTTTTCCTTAATCAAAGTGTGTCTTTTAAATCTTTTCAAAGAAGATTCTTTGGACTTACTAAATCACCTGAATTTTATACGTTTTCTGTTGTATTAAGTTCTGCTCCTATCTTTATTTAACTTTTTTCTATGTTCTCAGGGTTTATTGTTTTCATCTTCTGATGTCAATTAAAACACTTGGTTATTCATTTTAATAAATATTTTTACTTATAAAGATTTGAACTTTTGAAGATTCCAGCTTACTTGTACGTTTCAAAGGGTCAGGTCCTCTCCACTGTTGCCGGCCTAAGGCTTAGTTCACCATATAGCAATGTATATATTGACCTATTTTCCCCTCGACTTTCTGTGATCCACTACATCTCACCTTTCTTTGCAGACAAGCCATTTGAAATACCCTTAACTTATTTCACAGCCAATAAGGCTTTGAAATAATGTTTATTTTTTAGAGAAATCTTCTTATATAATTAGGCAGGAAATCTGACCTGCCATAGTTTTCAAAACAGCATAATTTCACTCTTCTCAATGATTAATCTGTTGTATTACACAACCTTTGTGTATTTAGCTTTATCAATGACATGATCTTTAAAAATGTTTTAGAGATCCTACCAGTCTTTGAAAACATCCTTGTGCCTTGTTTCAGTTCCAGTTTTATGTATATTTTCTGCCTTGCACCCGATTATTCCTACATCTGATGGATGGCCTTGGGAATCTAATTCTGGTATTGATTGTTTGGGCTGATTGTCTCCCCTTATAGCTGCTTTCTTCATTATTGTGTAAATTTAGATCATGAGCTCATGTTTAGCTAAACAGCTGACCTTGTAAGAGGCTTAGGTGTGAATGCTCGTAAGTTTCAGCAGAAAGTCGGCAAAGATTTATTTGTGTCCCTCCAATGAGTGGCCCTCAAGGACCCCGTTTTCTACAAGTGTTGGTCCAATACTCCCTCTAGAGGCAGGGGACTCCGACAGGGCTGCTTTGCGGACCCCGATCTGGGGCAGGGGCTGTGGGCGGCGTGTGGCCCGGGCAGGAGCCTCTCCGCGTGTGTCCCAGGGACCCATCTGCCTGTGAGCCTCGGTCACCTGGCAGGAAGCTACGATGCCCAGACCTATGCTTAGCTGTGCAGCGAGGTGTACTGCGCGGACAGGTTCCACACACACTTCAAGTAAGAGGGCGGCCTGAGTGGAAAGGTGAGAGTTTGGGCAGCTGTGCAGACAAAGAAAGCGCCCTTTGGCCTGGGCCTAAATGCTTGTGACACTCCACTGGGCCTGCCGGGCTCTGAGGGCCCTGCCCTGGGCCCCCTGCTCCCCTGCCCTTTGTTCAGTCACAGCAGAGATGGCCACACCCACTCCCTCAGTGAGGGGAGTGTTCCAACCTCCCTCAGCCCCGCCCCCTCTCCGCAGGTTACCATGGACTACAGAGGCTGCATTCTGAGGCCAGGGCGTTCCGAGAATGCCAAGGGCAGACATGATGACCTTAAATGATTTCCTCTTGTGTCACTTTTGGTAAACTTTAGGAGCTAGGAAATGGTCCACTTGACAGAAATGTTCAAATTTACTGGCATTTAATATATTCTCTGCTCTAACATTGTCCTGACTCTTTCTGTATATTCTTTACTTATGTTTTTGTTTTCCTTAATCAAAGTGTGTCTTTTAAATCTTTTCAAAGAAGATTCTTTGGACTTACTAAATCACCTGAATTTTATACGTTTTCTGTTGTATTAAGTTCTGCTCATATCTTTATTTAACTTTTTTCTATGTTCTCAGGGTTTATTCTTTTCATCTTCTGATGTCAATTAAAACACTTGGTTATTCATTTTAATAAAACTTTTTACTTATAAAGATTTGAACTTTTGAAGATTCCAGCTTACTTGTACGTTTCTAAGGGTCAGGTTCTCTCCACTGTTGCCGGCCTAAGTCTTAGTTAACCATATAGCAATGAATATATTGACCTATTTTCCCCTCGACTTTCTGTGATCCACTACATCTCACCTTTCTTTGCAGACAAGCCATTTGAAATACCCTTAACTTATTTCACAGCCAATAAGGCTTTGAAATAATGTGTATTTTTTAGGGAAATCTTCTTATATAATTAGGCAGAAAATCTGACCTGCCATAGTTTTCAAAACAGCATAATTTCACTCTTCTCAATGATTAATCTGTTGTATTACACAACCTTTGTGTATTTAGCTTTATCAATGACATGATCTTTAAAAATGTTTTAGAGATCCTACCAGTCTTTGAAAACATCCTCGTGCCTTGTTTCAGTTCCAGTTTTATGTATATTTTCTGCCTTGCACCCGATTATTCCTACATCTGATGGATGGCCTTGGGAATCTAATTCTGGTATTGATTGTTTTGGCTGATTGTCTCCCCTTATAGCTGCTTTCTTCATTATTGTGTAAATTTAGATCATGAGCTCATGTTTAGCTAAACAGCTGACCTTGTAAGAGGTTTAGGTGTGAACGCTCGTAAGTTTCAGCAGAAAGTCGGGAAAGATTTATTTGTGTCCCTCCAATGAGTGGCCCTCAAGGACCCCGTTTTCTACAAGTGTTGGTCCAATACTCCCTCTAGAGGCAGGGCACTCAGACAGGGCTGCTTTGAGGCCCCCGATCTGGGGCAGGGGCTGTGGGCAGCCTGTGGCCCGGGCAGGAGCCTCTCCGCGTGTGTCCCAGGGACCCATCTGCCTATGAGCCTCGGTCACCTGGCAGGAAGCTACGATGCCCAGACCTATGCTTAGCTGTGCAGCGAGGTGTACTGCGCGGACAGGTTCCACACACACTTCAAGTAAGAGGGCGGCCTGAGTGGAAAGGTGAGAGTTTGGGCAGCTGTGCAGACAAAGAAAGCGCCCTTTGGCCTGGGCCTAAATGCTTGTGACACTCCACTGGGCCTGCCGGGCTCTGAGGGCCCTGCCCTGGGCCCCCTGCTCCCCTGCCCTTTGTTCAGTCACAGCAGAGATGGCCACACCCACTCCCTCAGTGAGGGCAGTGTTCCAACCTCCCTCAGCCCCGCCCCCTCTCCGCAGGTTACCATGGACTACAGAGGCTGCATTCTGAGGCCAGGGCGTTCCGAGAATGCCAAGGGCAGACATGATGACCTTAAATGATTTCCTCTTGTGTCAGTTTTGGTAAACTTTAGGAGCTAGGAAATGGTCCACTTGACAGAAATGTTCAAATTTACTGGCATTTCATATATTCTCTGCTCTAACATTGTCCTGACTCTTTCTGTATATTCTTTACTTATGTTTTTGTTTTCCGTAATCAAACTGTGTCTTTTAAATCTTTTCAAAGAAGATTCTTTGGACTTACTAAATCACCTGAATTTTATACGTTTTCTGTTGTATTAAGTTCTGCTCATATCTTTATTTAACTTTTTTCTATGTTCTCAGGGTTTATTGTTTTCATCTTCTGATGTCAATTAAAACACTTGGTTATTCATTTTAATAAATCTTTTTACCTATAAAAATTTGAACTTTTGAAGATTCCAGCTTACTTGTACGTTTCTAAGGGTCAGGTCCTCTCCACTGTTGCCGGCCTAAGGCTTAGTTCACCATATAGCAATGTATATATTGACCTATTTTCCCCTCGACTTTCTGTGATCCACTACATCTCACCTTTCTTTGCAGACAAGCCATTTGAAATACCCTTAACTTATTTCACAGCCAATAAGGCTTTGAAATAATGTTTATTTTTTAGAGAAATCTTCTTATATAATTAGGCAGAAAATCTGACCTGCCATAGTTTTCAAAACAGCATAATTTCACTCTTCTCAATGATTAATCTGTTGTATTACACAACCTTGGTGTATTTAGCTTTAGCAATGACATGTCCTTTAAAAATGTTTTAGAGATCCTACCAGTCTTTGAAAACATCCTCGTGCCTTGTTTCAGTTCCAGTTTATGTATATTTTCTGCCTTGCACCCGATTATTCCTACATCTGATGGATGGCCTTGGGAATCTAATTCTGGTATTGATTGTTTTGGCTGATTGTCTCCCCTTGTAGCTGCTTTCTTCATTATTGTGTAAATTTAGATCATGTGCTCATGTTTAGCTAAACAGCTGCCCTTGTAAGAGGCTTAGTTGTGAACGCTCGTAAGTTTCAGAAGAAAGACGGCAAAGATTTATTTGTTTCCCTCCAATGAGTGGCCCTCAAGGACCCCGTTTTCTACAAGTGTTGGTCCAATACTCCCTCTAGAGGCAGGGGACTCAGACAGGGCTGCTTTGAGGCCCCCGATCTGGGGCAATGGCGGTTGGCGGCCTGTGGCCCGGGCAGGAGCCACTCCGCGTGTGTCCCAGGGACCCATCTGCCTGTGAGCCTCGGTCACCTGGCAGGAAGCTTCGATGCCCAGACCTATGCTTAGCTGTGCAGCGAGGTGTACTGCGCGGACAGGTTCCACACACACTTCAAGTAAGAGGGCGGCCTGAGTGGAAAGGTGAGAGTTTGGGCAGCTGTGCAGACAAAGAAAGCGCCCTTTGGCCTGGGCCTAAATGCTTGTGACACTCCACTGGGCCTGCCGGGCTCTGAGGGCCCTGCCCTGGGCCCCCTGCTCCCCTGCCCTTTGTTCAGTCACAGCAGAGATGGCCACACCCACTCCCTCAGTGAGGGCAGTGTTCCAACCTCCCTCAGCCCCGCCCCCTCTCCGCAGGTTACCATGGACTACAGAGGCTGCATTCTGAGGCCAGGGCGTTCCGAGAATGCCAAGGGCAGACATGATGACCTTAAATGATTTCCTCTTGTGTCAGTTTTGGTAAACTTTAGGAGCTAGGAAATGGTCCACTTGACAGAAATGTTCAAATTTACTGGCATTTCATATATTCTCTGCTCTAACATTGTCCTGACTCTTTCTGTATATTCTTTACTTATGTTTTTGTTTTCCTTAATCAAAGTGTGTCTTTTAAATCTTTTCAAAGAAGATTCTTTGGACTTACTAAATCACCTGAATTTTATACGTTTTCTGTTGTATTAAGTTCTGCTCCTATCTTTATTTAACTTTTTTCTATGTTCTCAGGGTTTATTGTTTTCATCTTCTGATGTCAATTAAAACACTTGGTTATTCATTTTAATAAATCTTTTTACCTATAAAAATTTGAACTTTTGAAGATTCCAGCTTACTTGTACGTTTCAAAGGGTCAGGTCCTCTCCACTGTTGCCGGCCTAAGGCTTAGTTCACCATATAGCAATGTATATATTGACCTATTTTCCCCTCGACTTTCTGTGATCCACTACATCTCACCTTTCTTTGCAGACAAGCCATTTGAAACACCCTTAACTTATTTCACAGCCAATAAGGCTTTGAAATAATGTTTATTTTTTAGAGAAATCTTCTTATATAATTAGGCAGAAAATCTGACCTGCCATAGTTTTCAAAACAGCATAATTTCACTCTTCTCAATGATTAATCTGTTGTATTACACAACCTTTGTGTATTTAGCTTTATCAATGACATGATCTTTAAAAATGTTTTAGAGGTCCTACCAGTCTTTGAAAACATCCTCGTGCCTTGTTTAAGTTCCAGTTTTATGTATATTTTCCTCCTTGCACCCGATTATTCCTACATCTGATGGATGGCCTTGGGAATCTAATTCTGGTATTGATTGTTTTGGCTGATTGTCTCCCCTTATAGCTGCTTTCTTCATTATTGTGTAAATTTAGATCATGAGCTCATGTTTAGCTAAACAGCTGACCTTGTAAGAGGTTTAGGTGTGAACGCTCGTAAGTTTCAGCAGAAAGTCGGCAAAGATTTATTTGTGTCCCTCCAATGAGTGGCCCTCAAGGACCCCGTTTTCTACAAGTGTTGGTCCAATACTCCCTCTAGTGGCAGGGGATTCAGACAGGGCTGCTTTGCCGCCCCCGATCTGGGGCAGGGGCAGTGGGCAGCCTGTGGCCAGGGCAGGAGCCTCTCCGCGTGTGTCCCAGGGACCCATCTGCCTGTGAGCCTCGGTCACCTGGCAGGAAGCTACGATGCCCAGACCTATGCTTAGCTGTGCAGCGAGGTGTACTGCGCGGACAGGTTCCACACACACTTCAAGTAAGAGGGCGGCCTGAGTGGAAAGGTGAGAGTTTGGGCAGCTGTGCAGACAAAGAAAGCACCCTTTGGCCTGGGCCTAAATGCTTGTGACACTCCACTGGGCCTGCCGGGCTCTGAGGGCCCTGCCCTGGGCCCCCTGCTCCCCTGCCCTTTGTTCAGTCACAGCAGAGATGACCACACCCACTCCCTCAGTGAGGGCAGTGTTCCAACCTCCCTCAGCCCCGCCCCCTCTCCGCAGGTTACCATGGACTACAGAGGCTGCATTCTGAGGCCAGGGCGTTCCGAGAATGCCAAGGGCATACATGATGACCTTAAATGATTTCCTCTTGTGTCAGTTTTGGTAAACTTTAGGAGCTAGGAAATGGTCCACTTTCCAGAAATGTTCAAATTTACTGGCATTTCATATATTCTCTGCTCTAACATTGTCCTGACTCTTTCTGTATATTCTTTACTTATGTTTTTGTTTTCCTTAATCAAAGTGTGTCTTTTAAATCTTTTCAAAGAAGATTCTTTGGACTTACTAAATCACCTGAATTTTATACGTTTTCTGTTGTATTAAGTTCTGCTCCTATCTTTATTTAACTTTTTTCTATGTTCTCAGGGTTTATTGTTTTCATCTTCTGATGTCAATTAAAACACTTGGTTATTCATTTTAATAAAACTTTTTACTTATAAAGATTTGAACTTTTGAAGATTCCAGCTTACTTGTACGTTTCTAAGGGTCAGGTCCTCTCCATTGTTGCCGGCCTAAGGCTTAGTTCACCATATAGCAATGTATATATTGACCTATTTTCCCCTCGACTTTCCGTGATCCCCTACATCTCACCTTTCTTTGCAGACAAGCCATTTGAAACACCCTTAACTTATTTCACAGCAAATAAGGCTTTGAAATAATGTGTATTTTTTAGGGAAATCTTCTTATATAATTAGGCAGAAAATCTGACCTGCCATAGTTTTCAAAACAGCTTAACTTCACTCTTCTCAATGATTAATCTGTTGTATTACACAACCTTGGTGTATTTAGCTTTAGCAATGACATGTCCTTTAAAAATGTTTTAGAGATCCTACCAGTCTTTGAAAACATCCTCGTGCCTTGTTTCAGTTCCAGTTTTATGTATATTTTCTGCCTTGCACCCGATTATTCCTACATCTGATGGATGGCCTTGGGAATCTAATACTTGTATTGATTGTTTTGGCTGATTGTCTCCCCTTGTAGCTGCTTTCTTCATTATTGTGTAAATTTAGATCATGAGCTCATGTTTAGCTAAACAGCTGACCTTTTAAGAGGTTTAGGTGTGAACGCTCGTAAGTTTCAGCAGAAAGTCGGCAAAGATTTATTTGTGTCCCTCCAATGAGTGGCCCTCAAGGACCCCGTTTTCTACAAGTGTTGGTCCAATACTCCCTCTAGAGGCAGGGGACTCAGACAGGGCTGCTTTGAGGCCCCCGATCTGGGGCAATGGCGGTTGGCGGCCTGTGGCCCGGGCAGGAGCCACTCCGCGTGTGTCCCAGGGACCCATCTGCCTGTGAGCCTCGGTCACCTGGCAGGAAGCTACGATGCCCAGACCTATGCTTAGCTGTGCAGCGAGGTGTACTGCGCGGACAGGTTCCACACACACTTCAAGTAAGAGGGCGGCCTGAGTGGAAAGGTGAGAGTTTGGGCAGCTGTGCAGACAAAGAAAGCGCCCTTTGGCCTGGGCCTAAATGCTTGTGACACTCCACTGGGCCTGCCGGGCTCTGAGGGCCCTGCCCTGGGCCCCCTGCTCCCCTGCCCTTTGTTCAGTCAGAGCAGAGATGGCCACACCCATTCCCTCAGTGAGGGCAGTGTTCCAACCTCCCTCAGCCCCGCCCCCTCTCCGCAGGTTACCATGGACTACAGAGGCTGCATTCTGAGGCCAGGGCGTTCCGAGAATGCCAAGGGCAGACATGATGACCTTAAATGATTTCCTCTTGTGTCACTTTTGGTAAACTTTAGGAGCTAGGAAATGGTCCACTTGACAGAAATGTTCAAATTTACTGGCATTTAATATATTCTCTGCTCTAACATTGTCCTGACTCTTTCTGTATATTCTTTACTTATGTTTTTGTTTTCCTTAATCAAAGTGTGTCTTTTAAATCTTTTCAAAGAAGATTCTTTGGACTTACTAAATCACCTGAATTTTATACGTTTTCTGTTGTATTAAGTTCTGCTCTTATCTTTATTTAACTTTTTTCTATGTTCTCAGGGTTTATTGTTTTCATCTTCTGATGTCAATTAAAACACTTGGTTATTCATTTTAATAAATCTTTTTACTTATAAAGATTTGAACTTTTGAAGATTCCAGCTTACTTGTACGTTTCTAAGGGTCAGGTCCTCTCCATTGTTGCCGGCCTAAGGCTTAGTTCACCATATAGCAATGTATATATTGACCTATTTTCCCCTCGACTTTCCGTGATCCCTACATCTCACCTTTCTTTGCAGACAAGCCATTTGAAATACCCTTAACTTATTTCACAGCCAATAAGGCTTTGAAATAATGTGTATTTTTTAGGGAAATCTTCTTATATAATTAGGCAGAAAATCTGACCTGCCATAGTTTTCAAAACAGCTTAACTTCACTCTTCTCAATGATTAATCTGTTGTATTACACAACCTTGGTGTATTTAGCTTTAGCAATGACATGTCCTTTAAAAATATTTTAGAGATCCTACCAGTCTTTGAAAACATCCTCGTGCCTTGTTTCAGTTCCAGTTTTATGTATATTTTCCGCCTTGCACCCGATTATTCCTACATCTGATGGATGGCCTTGGGAATCTAATACTTGTATTGATTGTTTTGGCTGATTGTCTCCCCTTGTAGCTGCTTTCTTCATTATTGTGTAAATTTAGATCATGAGCTCATGTTTAGCTAAACAGCTGACCTTGTAAGAGGTTTAGGTGTGAACGCTCGTAAGTTTCAGCAGAAAGTCGGCAAAGATTTATTTGTGTCCCTCCAATGAGTGGCCCCCAAGGACCCCGTTTTCTACAAGTGTTGGTCCAATACTCCCTCTAGAGGCAGGGGACTCAGACAGGGCTGCTTTGAGGCCCCCGATCTGGGGCAATGGCGGTTGGCGGCCTGTGGCCCGGGCAGGAGCCACTCCGCGTGTGTCCCAGGGACCCATCTGCCTGTGAGCCTCGGTCACCTGGCAGGAAGCTACGATGCCCAGACCTATGCTTAGCTGTGCAGCGAGGTGTACTGCGCGGACAGGTTCCACACACACTTCAAGTAAGAGGGCGGCCTGAGTGGAAAGGTGAGAGTTTGGGCAGCTGTGCAGACAAAGAAAGCGCCCTTTGGCCTGGGCCTAAATGCTTGTGACACTCCACTGGGCCTGCCGGGCTCTGAGGGCCCTGCCCTGGGCCCCCTGCTCCCCTGCCCTTTGTTCAGTCAGAGCAGAGATGGCCACACCCATTCCCTCAGTGAGGGCAGTGTTCCAACCTCCCTCAGCCCCGCCCCCTCTCCGCAGGTTACCATGGACTACAGAGGCTGCATTCTGAGGCCAGGGCGTTCCGAGAATGCCAAGGGCAGACATGATGACCTTAAATGATTTCCTCTTGTGTCACTTTTGGTAAACTTTAGGAGCTAGGAAATGGTCCACTTGACAGAAATGTTCAAATTTACTGGCATTTCATATATTCTCTGCTCTAACATTGTCCTGACTCTTTCTGTATATTCTTTACTTATGTTTTTGTTTTCCTTAATCAAAGTGTGTCTTTTAAATCTTTTCAAAGAAGATTCTTTGGACTTACTAAATCACCTGAATTTTATACGTTTTCTGTTGTATTAAGTTCTGCTCATATCTTTATTTAACTTTTTTCTATGTTCTCAGGGTTTATTCTTTTCATCTTCTGATGTCAATTAAAACACTTGGTTATTCATTTTAATAAATCTTTTTACTTATAAATATTTGAACTTTTGAAGATTCCAGCTTACTTGTACGTTTCTAAGGGTCAGGTCCTCTCCACTGTTGCCGGCCTAAGGCTTAGTTCACCATATAGCAATGTATATATTGACCTATTTTCCCCTCGACTTTCTGTGATCCCCTACATCTCACCTTTCTTTGCAGACAAGCCATTTGAATCACCCTTAACTTATTTCACAGCCAATAAGGCTTTGAAATAATGTTTATTTTTTAGAGAAATCTTCTTATATAATTAGGCAGAAAATCTGACCTGCCATAGTTTTCAAAACAGCATAATTTCACTCTTCTCAATGATTAATCTGTTGTATTACACAACCTTTGTGTATTTAGCTTTATCAATGACATGATCTTTAAAAATGTTTTAGTGATCCTACCAGTCTTTGAAAACATCCTCGTGCCTTGTTTCAGTTCCAGTTTTATGTATATTTTCCTCCTTGCACCCGATTATTCCTACATCTGATGGATGGCCTTGGGAATCTAATTCTGGTATTGATTGTTTTGGCTGATTGTCTCCCCTTATAGCTGCTTTCTTCATTATTGTGTAAATTTAGATCATGAGCTCATGTTTAGCTAAAGAGCTGACCTTGTAAGAGGTTTAGGTGTGAACGCTCGTAAGTTTCAGCAGAAAGTCGGCAAAGATTTATTTGTGTCCCTCCAATGAGTGGCCCTCAAGGACCCCGTTTTCTACAAGTGTTGGTCCAATACTCCCTCTAGAGGCAGGGGACTCAGACAGGGCTGCTTTGAGGCCCCCGATCTGGGGCAATGGCGGTTGGCGGCCTGTGGCCCGGGCAGGAGCCACTCCGCGTGTGTCCCAGGGACCCATCTGCCTGTGAGCCTCGGTCACCTGGCAGGAAGCTACGATGCCCAGACCTATGCTTAGCTGTGCAGCGAGGTGTACTGCGCGGACAGGTTCCACACACACTTCAAGTAAGAGGGCGGCCTGAGTGGAAAGGTGAGAGTTTGGGCAGCTGTGCAGACAAAGAAAGCGCCCTTTGGCCTGGGCCTAAATGCTTGTGACACTCCACTGGGCCTGCCGGGCTCTGAGGGCCCTGCCCTGGGCCCCCTGCTCCCCTGCCCTTTGTTCAGTCAGAGCAGAGATGGCCACACCCATTCCCTCAGTGAGGGCAGTGTTCCAACCTCCCTCAGCCCCGCCCCCTCTCCGCAGGTTACCATGGACTACAGAGGCTGCATTCTGAGGCCAGGGCGTTCCGAGAATGCCAAGGGCAGACATGATGACCTTAAATGATTTCCTCTTGTGTCACTTTTGGTAAACTTTAGGAGCTAGGAAATGGTCCACTTGACAGAAATGTTCAAATTTACTGGCATTTAATATATTCTCTGCTCTAACATTGTCCTGACTCTTTCTGTATATTCTTTACTTATGTTTTTGTTTTCCTTAATCAAAGTGTGTCTTTTAAATCTTTTCAAAGAAGATTCTTTGGACTTACTAAATCACCTGAATTTTATACGTTTTCTGTTGTATTAAGTTCTGCTCTTATCTTTATTTAACTTTTTTCTATGTTCTCAGGGTTTATTGTTTTCATCTTCTGATGTCAATTAAAACACTTGGTTATTCATTTTAATAAATCTTTTTACTTATAAAGATTTGAACTTTTGAAGATTCCAGCTTACTTGTACGTTTCTAAGGGTCAGGTCCTCTCCATTGTTGCCGGCCTAAGGCTTAGTTCACCATATAGCAATGTATATATTGACCTATTTTCCCCTCGACTTTCCGTGATCCCCTACATCTCACCTTTCTTTGCAGACAAGCCATTTGAAACACCCTTAACTTATTTCACAGCCAATAAGGCTTTGAAATAATGTGTATTTTTTAGGGAAATCTTCTTATATAATTAGGCAGAAAATCTGACCTGCCATAGTTTTCAAAACAGCTTAACTTCACTCTTCTCAATGATTAATCTGTTGTATTACACAACCTTGGTGTATTTAGCTTTAGCAATGACATGTCCTTTAAAAATATTTTAGAGATCCTACCAGTCTTTGAAAACATCCTCGTGCCTTGTTTCAGTTCCAGTTTTATGTATATTTTCCGCCTTGCACCCGATTATTCCTACATCTGATGGATGGCCTTGGGAATCTAATACTTGTATTGATTGTTTTGGCTGATTGTCTCCCCTTGTAGCTGCTTTCTTCATTATTGTGTAAATTTAGATCATGAGCTCATGTTTAGCTAAACAGCTGACCTTGTAAGAGGTTTAGGTGTGAACGCTCGTAAGTTTCAGCAGAAAGTCGGCAAAGATTTATTTGTGTCCCTCCAATGAGTGGCCCCCAAGGACCCCGTTTTCTACAAGTGTTGGTCCAATACTCCCTCTAGAGGCAGGGGACTCAGACAGGGCTGCTTTGAGGCCCCCGATCTGGGGCAATGGCGGTTGGCGGCCTGTGGCCCGGGCAGGAGCCACTCCACGTGTGTCCCAGGGACCCATCTGCCTGTGAGCCTCGGTCACCTGGCAGGAAGCTACGATGCCCAGACCTATGCTTAGCTGTGCAGCGAGGTGTACTGCGCGGACAGGTTCCACACACACTTCAAGTAAGAGGGCGGCCTGAGTGGAAAGGTGAGAGTTTGGGCAGCTGTGCAGACAAAGAAAGAGCCCTTTGGCCTGGGCCTAAATGCTTGTGACACTCCACTGGGACTGCCGGGCTCTGAGGGCCCTGCCCTGGGCCCCCTGCTCCCCTGCCCTTTGTTCAGTCAGAGCAGAGATGGCCACACCCATTCCCTCAGTGAGGGCAGTGTTCCAACCTCCCTCAGCCCCGCCCCCTCTCCGCAGGTTACCATGGACTACAGAGGCTGCATTCTGAGGCCAGGGCGTTCCGAGAATGCCAAGGGCAGACATGATGACCGTAAATGATTTCCTCTTGTGTCACTTTTGGTAAACTTTAGGAGCTAGGAAATGGTCCACTTGACAGAAATGTTCAAATTTACTGGCATTTCATATATTCTCTGCTCTAACATTGTCCTGACTCTTTCTGTATATTCTTTACTTATGTTTTTGTTTTCCTTAATCAAAGTGTGTCTTTTAAATCTTTTCAAAGAAGATTCTTTGGACTTACTAAATCACCTGAATTTTATACGTTTTCTGTTGTATTAAGTTCTGCTCATATCTTTATTTAACTTTTTTCTATGTTCTCAGGGTTTATTCTTTTCATCTTCTGATGTCAATTAAAACACTTGGTTATTCATTTTAATAAATCTTTTTACTTATAAAAATTTGAACTTTTGAAGATTCCAGCTTACTTGTACGTTTCTAAGGGTCAGGTCCTCTCCACTGTTGCCGGCCTAAGGCTTAGTTCACCATATAGCAATGTATATATTGACCTATTTTCCCCTCGACTTTCTGTGATCCCCTACATCTCACCTTTCTTTGCAGACAAGCCATTTGAAACACCCTTAACTTATTTCACAGCCAATAAGGCTTTGAAATAATGTTTATTTTTTAGAGAAATCTTCTTATATAATTAGGCAGAAAATCTGACCTGCCATAGTTTTCAAAACAGCATAATTTCACTCTTCTCAATGATTAATCTGTTGTATTACACAACCTTTGTGTATTTAGCTTTATCAATGACATGATCTTTAAAAATGTTTTAGAGATCCTACCAGTCTTTGAAAACATCCTCGTGCCTTGTTTCAGTTCCAGTTTTATGTATATTTTCCTCCTTGCACCCGATTATTCCTACATCTGATGGATGGCCTTGGGAATCTAATTCTGGTATTGATTGTTTTGGCTGATTGTCTCCCCTTATAGCTGCTTTCTTCATTATTGTGTAAATTTAGATCATGAGCTCATGTTTAGCTAAAGAGCTGACCTTGTAAGAGGTTTAGGTGTGAACGCTCGTAAGTTTCAGCAGAAAGTCGGCAAAGATTTATTTGTGTCCCTCCAATGAGTGGCCCTCAAGGACCCCGTTTTCTACAAGTGTTGGTCCAATACTCCCTCTAGAGGCAGGGGACTCAGACAGGGCTGCTTTGCCGCCCCCTATCTGGGGCAGGGGCAGTGGGCAGCCTGTGGCCCGGGCAGGAGCCTCTCCGCGTGTGTCCCAGGGACCCATCTGCCTGTGAGCCTCGGTCACCTGGCAGGAAGCTACGATGCCCAGACCTATGCTTAGCTGTGCAGCGAGGTGTACTGCGCGGACAGGTTCCACACACACTTCAAGTAAGAGGGCGGCCTGAGTGGAAAGGTGAGAGTTTGGGCAGCTGTGCAGACAAAGAAAGCGCCCTTTGGCCTGGGCCTAAATGCTTGTGACACTCCACTGGGCCTGCCGGGCTCTGAGGGCCCTGCCCTGGGCCCCCTGCTCCCCTGCCCTTTGTTCAGTCACAGCAGAGATGGCCACACCCACTCCCTCAGTGAGGGCAGTGTTCCAACCTCCCTCAGCCCCGCCCCCTCTCCGCAGGTTACCATGGACTACAGAGGCTGCATTCTGAGGCCAGGGCGTTCCGAGAATGCCAAGGGCAGACATGATGACCTTAAATGATTTCCTCTTGTGTCAGTTTTGGTAAACTTTAGGAGCAAGAAATGGTCCACTTGACAGAAATGTTCAAATTTACTGGCATTTCATATATTCTCTGCTCTAACATTGTCCTGACTCTTTCTGTATATTCTTTACTTATGTTTTTGTTTTCCTTAATCAAAGTGTGTCTTTTAAATCTTTTCAAAGAAGATTCTTTGGACTTACTAAATCACCTGAATTTTATACGTTTTCTGTTGTATTAAGTTCTGCTCCTATCTTTATTTAACTTTTTTCTATGTTCTCAGGGTTTATTCTTTTCATCTTCTGATGTCAATTAAAACACTTGGTTATTCATTTTAATAAATCTTTTTACTTATAAAAATTTGAACTTTTGAAGATTCCAGCTTACTTGTACGTTTCTAAGGGTCAGGTCCTCTCCACTGTTGCCGGCCTAAGGCTTAGTTCACCATATAGCAATGTATATATTGACCTATTTTCCCCTCGACTTTCTGTGATCCCCTACATCTCACCTTTCTTTGCAGACAAGCCATTTGAAACACCCTTAACTTATTTCACAGCCAATAAGGCTTTGAAATAATGTTTATTTTTTAGAGAAATCTTCTTATATAATTAGGCAGAAAATCTGACCTGCCATAGTTTTCAAAACAGCATAATTTCACTCTTCTCAATGATTAATCTGTTGTATTACACAACCTTTGTGTATTTAGCTTTATCAATGACATGATCTTTAAAAATGTTTTAGAGATCCTACCAGTCTTTGAAAACATCCTCGTGCCTTGTTTCAGTTCCAGTTTTATGTATATTTTCCTCCTTGCACCCGATTATTCCTACATCTGATGGATGGCCTTGGGAATCTAATTCTGGTATTGATTGTTTTGGCTGATTGTCTCCCCTTATAGCTGCTTTCTTCATTATTGTGTAAATTTAGATCATGAGCTCATGTTTAGCTAAACAGCTGACCTTGTAAGAGGTTTAGGTGTGAACGCTCGTAAGTTTCAGCAGAAAGTCGGCAAAGATTTATTTGTGTCCCTCCAATGAGTGGCCCTCAAGGACCCCGTTTTCTACAAGTGTTGGTCCAATACTCCCTCTAGAGGCAGGGGACTCAGACAGGGCTGCTTTGCCGCCCCCGATCTGGGGCAGGGGCAGTGGGCAGCCTGTGGCCCGGGCAGGAGCCACTCCGCGTGTGTCCCAGGGACCCATCTGCCTGTGAGCCTCGGTCACCTGGCAGGAAGCTACGATGCCCAGACCTATGCTTAGCTGTGCAGCGAGGTGTACTGCGCGGACAGGTTCCACACACACTTCAAGTAAGAGGGCGGCCTGAGTGGAAAGGTGAGAGTTTGGGCAGCTGTGCAGACAAAGAAAGCGCCCTTTGGCCTGGGCCTAAATGCTTGTGACACTCCACTGGGCCTGCCGGGCTCTGAGGGCCCTGCCCTGGGCCCCCTGCTCCCCTGCCCTTTGTTCAGTCACAGCAGAGATGGCCACACCCACTCCCTCAGTGAGGGCAGTGTTCCAACCTCCCTCAGCCCCGCCCCCTCTCCACAGGTTACCATGGACTACAGAGGCTGCATTCTGAGGCCAGGGTGTTCCGAGAATGCCAAGGGCAGACATGATGACCTTAAATGATTTCCTCTTGTGTCAGTTTTGGTAAACTTTAGGAGCTAGGAAATGGTCCACTTTATAGAAATGTTCAAATTTACTGGCATTTCATATATTCTCTGCTCTAACATTGTCCTGACTCTTTCTGTATATTCTTTACTTATGTTTTTGTTTTCCTTAATCAAACTGTGTCTTTTAAATCTTTTCAAAGAAGATTCTTTGGACTTACTAAATCACCTGAATTTTATACGTTTTCTGTTGTATTAAGTTCTGCTCTTATCTTTATTTAACTTTTTTCTATGTTCTCAGGGTTTATTGTTTTCATCTTCTGATGTCAATTAAAACACTTGGTTATTCATTTTAATAAATCTTTTTACCTATAAAAATTTGAACTTTTGAAGATTCCAGCTTAATTGTACGTTTCAAAGGGTCAGGTCCTCTCCACTGTTGCCGGCCTAAGGCTTAGTTCACCATATAGCAATGTATATATTGACCTATTTTCCCCTTGACTTTCTGTGATCCACTACATCTCACCTTTCTTTGCAGACAAGCCATTTGAAATACCCTTAACTTATTTCACAGCCAATAAGGCTTTGAAATAATGTGTATTTTTTAGAGAAATCTTCTTATATAATTAGGCAGAAAATCTGACCTGCCATAGTTTTCAAAACAGCATAATTTCACTCTTCTCAATGATTAATCTGTTGTATTACACAACCTTTGTGTATTTAGCTTTATCAATGACATGATCTTTAAAAATGTTTTAGAGATCCTACCAGTCTTTGAAAACATCCTCGTGCCTTGTTTCAGTTCCAGTTTTATGTATATTTTCTGCCTTGCACCCGATTATTCCTACATCTGATGGATGGCCTTGGGAATCTAATTCTGGTATTGATTGTTTTGGCTGATTGTCTCCCCTTATAGCTGCTTTCTTCATTATTGTGTAAATTTAGATCATGAGCTCATGTTTAGCTAAACAGCTGACCTTATAAGAGGCTTAGGTGTGAACGCTCGTAAGTTTCAGCAGAAAGTCGGCAAAGATTTATTTGTGTCCCTCCAATGAGTGGCCCTCAAGGACCCCGTTTTCTACAAGTGTTGGTCCAATACTCCCTCTAGAGGCAGGGGACTCAGACAGGGCTGCATTGCGGCCCCCGATCTGGGGCAGGGGCAGTGGGCGGCGTGTGGCCCGGGCAGGATCCTCTCCGCGTGTGTCCCAGGGACCCATCTGCCTGTGAGCCTCGGTCACCTGGCAGGAAGCTACGATACCCAGACCTATGCTTAGCTGTGCAGCGAGGTGTACTGCGCGGACAGGTTCCACACACACTTCAAGTAAGAGGGCGGCCTGAGTGGAAAGGTGAGAGTTTGGGCAGCTGTGCAGACAAAGAAAGCGCCCTTTGGCCTGGGCCTAAATGCTTGTGACACTCCACTGGGCCTGCCGGGCTCTGAGGGCCCTGCCCTGGGCCCCCTGCTCCCCTGCCCTTTGTTCAGTCACAGCAGAGATGGCCACACCCACTCCCTCAGTGAGGGCAGTGTTCCAACCTCCCTCAGCCCCGCCCCCTCTCCGCAGGTTACCATGGACTACAGAGGCTGCATTCTGAGGCCAGGGCGTTCCGAGAATGCCAAGGGCAGACATGATGACCTTAAATGATTTCCTCTTGTGTCAGTTTTGGTAAACTTTAGGAGCTAGGAAATGGTCCACTTGACAGAAATATTCAAATTTACTGGCATTTCATATATTCTCTGCTCTAACATTGTCCTGACTCTTTCTGTATATTCTTTACTTATGTTTTTGTTTTCCTTAATCAAAGTGTGTCTTTTAAATCTTTTCAAAGAAGATTCTTTGGACTTACTAAATCACCTGAATTTTATACGTTTTCTGTTGTATTAAGTTCTGCTCCTATCTTTATTTAACTTTTTTCTATGTTCTCAGGGTTTATTGTTTTCATCTTCTGATGTCAATTAAAACACTTGGTTATTCATTTTAATAAATCTTTTTACTTATAAAGATTTGAACTTTTGAAGATTCCAGCTTACTTGTACGTTTCTAAGGGTCAGGTCCTCTCCATTGTTGCCGGCCTAAGGCTTAGTTCACCATATAGCAATGTATATATTGACCTATTTTCCCCTCGACTTTCCGTGATCCACTACATCTCACCTTTCTTTGCAGACAAGCCATTTGAAACACCCTTAACTTATTTCACAGCCAATAAGGCTTTGAAATAATGTGTATTTTTTAGGGAAATCTTCTTATATAATTAGGCAGAAAATCTGACCTGCCATAGTTTTCAAAACAGCTTAACTTCACTCTTCTCAATGATTAATCTGTTGTATTACACAACCTTGGTGTATTTAGCTTTAGCAATGACATGTCCTTTAAAAATGTTTTAGAGATCCTACCAGTCTTTGAAAACATCCTCGTGCCTTGTTTCAGTTCCAGTTTATGTATATTTTCTGCCTTGCACCCGATTATTCCTACATCTGATGGATGGCCTTGGGAATCTAATTCTGGTATTGATTGTTTTGGCTGATTGTCTCCCCTTGTAGCTGCTTTCTTCATTATTGTGTAAATTTAGATCATGAGCTCATGTTTAGCTAAACAGCTGACCTTGTAAGAGGCTTAATTGTGAACGCTCGTAAGTTTCAGAAGAAAGACGGCAAAGATTTATTTGTTTCCCTCCAATGAGTGGCCCTCAAGGACCCCGTTTTCTACAAGTGTTGGTCCAATACTCCCTCTAGAGGCAGGGGACTCAGACAGGGCTGTTTTGAGGCCCCCGATCTGGGGCAATGGCGGTTGGCGGCCTGTGGCCCGGGCAGGAGCCACTCCGCGTGTGTCCCAGGGACCCATCTGCCTGTGAGCCTCGGTCACCTGGCAGGAAGCTACGATGCCCAGACCTATGCTTAGCTGTGCAGCGAGGTGTACTGCGCGGACAGGTTCCACACACACTTCAAGTAAGAGGGCGGCCTGAGTGGAAAGGTGAGAGTTTGGGCAGCTGTGCAGACAAAGAAAGCGCCCTTTGGCCTGGGCCTAAATGCTTGTGACACTCCACTGGGCCTGCCGGGCTCTGAGGGCCCTGCCCTGGGCCCCCTGCTCCCCTGCCCTTTGTTCAGTCACAGCAGAGATGGCCACACCCACTCCCTCAGTGAGGGCAGTGTTCCAACCTCCCTCAGCCCCGCCCCCTCTCCGCAGGTTACCATGGACTACAGAGGCTGCATTCTGAGGCCAGGGCGTTCCGAGAATGCCAAGGGCAGACATGATGACCTTAAATGATTTCCTCTTGTGTCAGTTTTGGTAAACTTTAGGAGCTAGGAAATGGTCCACTTGACAGAAATGTTCAAATTTACTGGCATTTCATGTATTCTCTGCTCTAACATTGTCCTGACTCTTTCTGTATATTCTTTACTTATGTTTTTGTTTTCCTTAATCAAACTGTGTCTTTTAAATCTTTTCAAAGAAGATTCTTTGGACTTACTAAATCACCTGAATTTTATACGTTTTCTGTTGTATTAAGTTCTGCTCATATCTTTATTTAACTTTTTTCTATGTTCTCAGGGTTTATTGTTTTCATCTTCTGATGTCAATTAAAACACTTGGTTATTCATTTTAATAAATCTTTTTACTTATAAAGATTTGAACTTTTGAAGATTCCAGCTTACTTGTACGTTTCTAAGGGTCAGGTCCTCTCCACTGTTGCCGGCCTAAGGCTTAGTTCCCCATATAGCAATGTATATATTGACCTATTTTCCCCTCGACTTTCTGTGATCCACTACATCTCACCTTTCTTTGCAGACAAGCCATTTGAAATACCCTTAACTTATTTCACAGCCAATAAGGCTTTGAAATAATGTTTATTTTTTAGAGAAATCTTCTTATATAATTAGGCAGAAAATCTGACCTGCCATAGTTTTCAAAACAGCATAATTTCACTCTTCTCAATGATTAATCTGTTGTATTACACAACCTTTGTGTATTTAGCTTTATCAATGACATGATCTTTAAAAATGTTTTAGAGATCCTACCAGTCTTTGAAAACATCCTCGTGCCTTGTTTCAGTTCCAGTTTTATGTATATTTTCTGCCTTGCACCCGATTATTCCTACATCTGATGGATGGCCTTGGGAATCTAATTCTGGTATTGATTGTTTTGGCTGATTGTCTCCCCTTATAGCTGCTTTCTTCATTATTGTGTAAATTTAGATCATGAGCTCATGTTTAGCTAAACAGCTGACCTTATAAGAGGCTTAGGTGTGAACGCTCGTAAGTTTCAGCAGAAAGTCGGCAAAGATTTATTTGTGTCCCTCCAATGAGTGGCCCTCAAGGACCCCGTTTTCTACAAGTGTTGGTCCAATACTCCCTCTAGAGGCAGGGGACTCAGACAGGGCTGCATTGCGGCCCCCGATCTGGGGCAGGGGCAGTGGGCGGCGTGTGGCCCGGGCAGGATCCTCTCCGCGTGTGTCCCAGGGACCCATCTGCCTGTGAGCCTCGGTCACCTGGCAGGATGCTACGAAACCCAGACCTATGCTTAGCTGTGCAGCGAGGTGTACTGCGCGGACAGGTTCCACACACACTTCAAGTAAGAGGGCGGCCTGAGTGGAAAGGTGAGAGTTTGGGCAGCTGTGCAGACAAAGAAAGCGCCCTTTGGCCTGGGCCTAAATGCTTGTGACACTCCACTGGGCCTGCCGGGCTCTGAGGGCCCTGCCCTGGGCCCCCTGCTCCCCTGCCCTTTGTTCAGTCACAGCAGAGATGGCCACACCCACTCCCTCAGTGAGGGCAGTGTTCCAACCTCCCTCAGCCCCGCCCCCTCTCCGCAGGTTACCATGGACTACAGAGGCTGCATTCTGAGGCCAGGGCGTTCCGAGAATGCCAAGGGCAGACATGATGACCTTAAATGATTTCCTCTTGTGTCAGTTTTGGTAAACTTTAGGAGCTAGGAAATGGTCCACTTGACAGAAATGTTCAAATTTACTGGCATTTCATATATTCTCTGCTCTAACATTGTCCTGACTCTTTCTGTATATTCTTTACGTATGTTTTTGTTTTCCTTAATCAAAGTGTGTCTTTTAAATCTTTTCAAAGAAGATTCTTTGGACTTACTAAATCACCTGAATTTTATACGTTTTCTGTTGTATTAAGTTCTGCTCCTATCTTTATTTAACTTTTTTCTATGTTCTCAGGGTTTATTGTTTTCATCTTCTGATGTCAATTAAAACACTTGGTTATTCATTTTAATAAATCTTTTTACTTATAAAGATTTGAACTTTTGAAGATTCCAGCTTACTTGTACGTTTCTAAGGGTCAGGTCCTCTCCATTGTTGCCGGCCTAAGGCTTAGTTCACCATATAGCAATGTATATATTGACCTATTTTCCCCTCGACTTTCCGTGATCCACTACATCTCACCTTTCTTTGCAGACAAGCCATTTGAAACACCCTTAACTTATTTCACAGCCAATAAGGCTTTGAAATAATGTGTATTTTTTAGGGAAATCTTCTTATATAATTAGGCAGAAAATCTGACCTGCCATAGTTTTCAAAACAGCTTAACTTCACTCTTCTCAATGATTAATCTGTTGTATTACACAACCTTGGTGTATTTAGCTTTAGCAATGACATGTCCTTTAAAAATGTTTTAGAGATCCTACCAGTCTTTGAAAACATCCTCGTGCCTTGTTTCAGTTCCAGTTTATGTATATTTTCTGCCTTGCACCCGATTATTCCTACATCTGATGGATGGCCTTGGGAATCTAATTCTGGTATTGATTGTTTTGGCTGATTGTCTCCCCTTGTAGCTGCTTTCTTCATTATTGTGTAAATTTAGATCATGAGCTCATGTTTAGCTAAACAGCTGACCTTGTAAGAGGCTTAGTTGTGAACGCTCGTAAGTTTCAGAAGAAAGACGGCAAAGATTTATTTGTTTCCCTCCAATGAGTGGCCCTCAAGGACCCCGTTTTCTACAAGTGTTGGTCCAATACTCCCTCTAGAGGCAGGGGACTCAGACAGGGCTGCTTTGAGGCCCCCGATCTGGGGCAATGGCGGTTGGCGGCCTGTGGCCCGGGCAGGAGCCACTCCGCGTGTGTCCCAGGGACCCATCTGCCTGTGAGCCTCGGTCACCTGGCAGGAAGCTACGATGCCCAGACCTATGCTTAGCTGTGCAGCGAGGTGTACTGCGCGGACAGGTTCCACACACACTTCAAGTAAGAGGGCGGCCTGAGTGGAAAGGTGAGAGTTTGGGCAGCTGTGCAGACAAAGAAAGCGCCCTATGGCCTGGGCCTAAATGCTTGTGACACTCCACTGGGCCTGCCGGGCTCTGAGGGCCCTGCCCTGGGCCCCCTGCTCCCCTGCCCTTTGTTCAGTCACAGCAGAGATGGCCACACCCACTCCCTCAGTGAGGGCAGTGTTCCAACCTCCCTCAGCCCCGCCCCCTCTCCGCAGGTTACCATGGACTACAGAGGCTGCATTCTGAGGCCAGGGCGTTCCGAGAATGCCAAGGGCAGACATGATGACCTTAAATGATTTCCTCTTGTGTCAGTTTTGGTAAACTTTAGGAGCTAGGAAATGGTCCACTTGACAGAAATGTTCAAATTTACTGGCATTTCATATATTCTCTGCTCAAACATTGTCCTGACTCTTTCTGTATATGCTTTACTTATGTTTTTGTTTTCCTTAATCAAAGTGTGTCTTTTAAATCTTTTCAAAGAAGATTCTTTGGACTTACTAAATCACCTGAATTTTATACGTTTTCTGTTGTATTAAGTTCTGCTCATATCTTTATTTAACTTTTTTCTATGTTCTCAGGGTTTATTGTTTTCATCTTCTGATGTCAATTAAAACACTTGGTTATTCATTTTAATAAATCTTTTTACCTATAAAAATTTGAACTTTTGAAGATTCCAGCTTACTTGTACGTTTCAAAGGGTCAGGTCCTCTCCACTGTTGCCGGCCTAAGGCTTAGTTCACCATATAGCAATGTATATATTGACCTATTTTCCCCTCGACTTTCTGTGATCCACTACATCTCACCTTTCTTTGCAGACAAGCCATTTGAAACACCCTTAACTTATTTCACAGCCAATAAGGCTTTGAAATAATGTTTATTTTTTAGAGAAATCTTCTTATATAATTAGGCAGAAAATCTGACCTGCCATAGTTTTCAAAACAGCATAATTTCACTCTTCTCAATGATTAATCTGTTGTATTACACAACCTTTGTGTATTTAGCTTTATCAATGACATGATCTTTAAAAATGTTTTAGAGATCCTACCAGTCTTTGAAAACATCCTCGTGCCTTGTTTCAGTTCCAATTTTATGTATATTTTCCTCCTTGCACCCGATTATTCCTACATCTGATGGATGGCCTTGGGAATCTAATTCTGGTATTGATTGTTTTGGCTGATTGTCTCCCCTTATAGCTGCTTTCTTCATTATTGTGTAAATTTAGATCATGAGCTCATGTTTAGCTAAACAGCTGACCTTGTAAGAGGTTTAGGTGTGAACGCTCGTAAGTTTCAGCAGAAAGTCGGCAAAGATTTATTTGTGTCCCTCCAATGAGTGGCCCTCAAGGACCCCGTTTTCTACAAGTGTTGGTCCAATACTTCCTCTAGAGGCAGGGGACTCAGACAGGGCTGCTTTGCCGCCCCCGATCTGGGGCAGGGGCAGTGGGCAGCCTGTGGCCCGGGCAGGAGCCTCTCCGCGTGTGTCCCAGGGACCCATCTGCCTGTGAGCCTCGGTCACCTGGCAGGAAGCTACGATGCCCAGACCTATGCTTAGCTGTGCAGCGAGGTGTACTGCACGGACAGGTTCCACACACACTTCAAGTAAGAGGGCGGCCTGAGTGGAAAGGTGAGAGTTTGGGCAGCTGTGCAGACAAAGAAAGCGCCCTTTGGCCTGGGCCTAAATGCTTGTGACACTCCACTGGGCCTGCCGGGCTCTGAGGGCCCTGCCCTGGGCCCCCTGCTCCCCTGCCCTTTGTTCAGTCACAGCAGAGATGGCCACACCCACTCCCTCAGTGAGGGCAGTGTTCCAACCTCCCTCAGCCCCGCCCCCTCTCCGCAGGTTACCATGGACTACAGAGGCTGCATTCTGAGGCCAGGGTGTTCCGAGAATGCCAAGGGCAGACATGATGACCTTAAATGATTTCCTCTTGTGTCAGTTTTGGTAAACTTTAGGAGCTAGGAAATGGTCCACTTGACAGAAATGTTCAAATTTACTGGCATTTCATATATTCTCTGCTCTAACATTGTCCTGACTCTTTCTGTATATTCTTTACTTATGTTTTTGTTTTCCTTAATCAAAGTGTGTCTTTTAAATATTTTCAAAGAAGATTCTTTGGACTTACTAAATCACCTGAATTTTATACGTTTTCTGTTGTATTAAGTTCTGCTCATATCTTTATTTAACTTTTTTCTATGTTCTCAGGGTTTATTGTTTTCATCTTCTGATGTCAATTAAAACACTTGGTTATTCATTTTAATAAATCTTTTTACTTATAAAAATTTGAACTTTTGAAGATTCCAGCTTACTTGTACGTTTCTAAGGGTCAGGTCCTCTCCACTGTTGCCGGCCTAAGGCTTAGTTCACCATATAGCAATGTATATATTGACCTATTTTCCCCTCGACTTTCTGTGATCCACTACATCTCACCTTTCTTTGCAGACAAGCCATTTGAAACACCCTTAACTTATTTCACAGCCAATAAGGCTTTGAAATAATGTTTATTTTTTAGAGAAATCTTCTTATATAATTAGGCAGAAAATCTGACCTGCCATAGTTTTCAAAACAGCATAATTTCACTCTTCTCAATGATTAATCTGTTGTATTACACAACCTTTGTGTATTTAGCTTTATCAATGACATGATCTTTAAAAATGTTTTAGAGATCCTACCAGTCTTTGAAAACATCCTCGTGCCTTGTTTCAGTTCCAGTTTTATGTATATTTTCCTCCTTGCACCCGATTATTCCTACATCTGATGGATGGCCTTGGGAATCTAATTCTGGTATTGATTGTTTTGGCTGATTGTCTCCCCTTATAGCTGCTTTCTTCATTATTGTGTAAATTTAGATCATGAGCTCATGTTTAGCTAAACAGCTGACCTTGTAAGAGGTTTAGGTGTGAACGCTCGTAAGTTTCAGCAGAAAGTCGGCAAAGATTTATTTGTGTCCCTCCAATGAGTGGCCCTCAAGGACCCCGTTTTCTACAAGTGTTGGTCCAATACTCCCTCTAGAGGCAGGGGACTCAGACAGGGCTGCTTTGCCGCCCCCGATCTGGGGCAGGGGCAGTGGGCAGCCTGTGGCCCGGGCAGGAGCCTCTCCGCGTGTGTCCCAGGGACCCATCTGCCTTTGAGCCTCGGTCACCTGGCAGGAAGCTACGATGCCCAGACCTATGCTTAGCTGTGCAGCGAGGTGTACTGCGCGGACAGGTTCCACACACACTTCAAGTAAGAGGGCGGCCTGAGTGGAAAGGTGAGAGTTTGGGCAGCTGTGCAGACAAAGAAAGCGCCCTTTGGCCTGGGCCTAAATGCTTGTGACACTCCACTGGGCCTGCCGGGCTCTGAGGGCCCTGCCCTGGGCCCCCTGCTCCCCTGCCCTTTGTTCAGTCACAGCAGAGATGGCCACACCCACTCCCTCAGTGAGGGCAGTGTTCCAACCTCCCTCAGCCCCGCCCCCTCTCCGCAGGTTACCATGGACTAGAGAGGCTGCATTCTGAGGCCAGGGCGTTCCGAGAATGCCAAGGGCAGACATGATGACCTTAAATGATTTCCTCTTGTGTCAGTTTTGGTAAACTTTAGGAGCTAGGAAATGGTCCACTTGACAGAAATGTTCAAATTTACTGGCATTTCATATATTCTCTGCTCTAACATTGTCCTGACTCTTTCTGTATATTCTTTACTTATGTTTTTGTTTTCCTTAATCAAAGTGTGTCTTTTAAATCTTTTCAAAGAAGATTCTTTGGACTTACTAAATCACCTGAATTTTATACGTTTTCTGTTGTATTAAGTTCTGCTCTTATCTTTATTTAACTTTTTCTATGTTCTCAGGGTTTATTGTTTTCATCTTCTGATGTCAATTAAAACACTTGGTTATTCATTTTAATAAACCTTTTTACTTATAAAGATTTGAACTTTTGAAGATTCCAGCTTACTTGTACGTTTCTAAGGGTCAGGTCCTCTCCATTGTTGCCGGCCTAAGGCTTAGTTCACCATATAGCAATGTATATATTGACCTATTTTCCCCTCGACTTTCCGTGATCCCCTACATCTCACCTTTCTTTGCAGACAAGCCATTTGAAACACCCTTAACTTATTTCACAGCCAATAAGGCTTTGAAATAATGTGTATTTTTTAGGGAAATCTTCTTATATAATTAGGCAGAAAATCTGACCTGCCATAGTTTTCAAAACAGCTTAACTTCACTCTTCTCAATGATTAATCTGTTGTATTACACAACCTTGGTGTATTTAGCTTTAGCAATGACATGTCCTTTAAAAATATTTTAGAGATCCTACCAGTCTTTGAAAACATCCTCGTGCCTTGTTTCAGTTCCAGTTTTATGTATATTTTCTGCCTTGCACCCGATTATTCCTACATCTGATGGATGGCCTTGGGAATCTAATACTTGTATTGATTGTTTTGGCTGATTGTCTCCCCTTGTAGCTGCTTTCTTCATTATTGTGTAAATTTAGATCATGAGCTCATGTTTAGCTAAACAGCTGACCTTGTAAGAGGTTTAGGTGTGAACGCTCGTAAGTTTCAGCAGAAAGTCGGCAAAGATTTATTTGTGTCCCTCCAATGAGTGGCCCTCAAGGACCCCGTTTTCTACAAGTGTTGGTCCAATACTCCCTCTAGAGGCAGGGGACTCAGACAGGGCTGCTTTGAGGCCCCCGATCTGGGGCAATGGCGGTTGGCGGCCTGTGGCCCGGGCAGGAGCCACTCCGCGTGTGTCCCAGGGACCCATCTGCCTGTGAGCCTCGGTCACCTGGCAGGAAGCTACGATGCCCAGACCTATGCTTAGCTGTGCAGCGAGGTGTACTGCGCGGACAGGTTCCACACACACTTCAAGTAAGAGGGCGGCCTGAGTGGAAAGGTGAGAGTTTGGGCAGCTGTGCAGACAAAGAAAGCGCCCTTTGGCCTGGGCCTAAATGCTTGTGACACTCCACTGGGCCTGCCGGGCTCTGAGGGCCCTGCCCTGGGCCCCCTGCTCCCCTGCCCTTTGTTCAGTCACAGCAGAGATGGCCACACCCACTCCCTCAGTGAGGGCAGTGTTCCAACCTCCCTCAGCCCCGCCCCCTCTCCGCAGGTTACCATGGACTACAGAGGCTGCATTCTGAGGCCAGGGCGTTCCGAGAATGCCAAGGGCAGACATGATGACCTTAAATGATTTCCTCTTGTGTCAGTTTTGGTAAACTTTAGGAGCTAGGAAATGGTCCACTTGACAGAAATGTTCAAATTTACTGGCATTTCATATATTCTCTGCTCTAACATTGTCCTGACTCTTTCTGTATATTCTTTACTTATGTTTTTGTTTTCCTTAATCAAACTGTGTCTTTTAAATCTTTTCAAAGAAGATTCTTTGGACTTACTAAATCACCTGAATTTTATACGTTTTCTGTTGTATTAAGTTCTGCTCTTATCTTTATTTAACTTTTTTCTATGTTCTCAGGGTTTATTGTTTTCATCTTCTGATGTCTATTAAAATACTTGGTTATTCATTTTAATAAATCTTTTTACCTATAAAAATTTGAACTTTTGAAGATTCCAGCTTACTTGTACGTTTCAAAGGGTCAGGTCCTCTCCACTGTTGCCGGCCTAAGGCTTAGTTCACCATATAGCAATGTATATATTGACCTATTTTCCCCTCGACTTTCTGTGATCCACTACATCTCACCTTTCTTTGCAGACAAGCCATTTGAAACACCCTTAACTTATTTCACAGCCAATAAGGCTTTGAAATAATGTTTATTTTTTAGAGAAATCTTCTTATATAATTAGGCAGAAAATCTGACCTGCCATAGTTTTCAAAACAGCATAATTTCACTCTTCTCAATGATTAATCTGTTGTATTACACAACCTTTGTGTATTTAGCTTTATCAATGACATGATCTTTAAAAATGTTTTAGAGATCCTACCAGTCTTTGAAAACATCCTCGTGCCTTGTTTCAGTTCCAGTTTTATGTATATTTTCCTCCTTGCACCCGATTATTCCTACATCTGATGGATGGCCTTGGGAATCTAATTCTGGTATTGATTGTTTTGGCTGATTGTCTCCCCTTATAGCTGCTTTCTTCATTATTGTGTAAATTTAGATCATGAGCTCATGTTTAGCTAAACAGCTGACCTTGTAAGAGGTTTAGGTGTGAACGCTCGTAAGTTTCAGCAGAAAGTCGGCAAAGATTTATTTGTGTCCCTCCAATGAGTGGCCCTCAAGGACCCCGTTTTCTACAAGTGTTGGTCCAATACTCCCTCTAGAGGCAGGGGACTCAGACAGGGCTGCTTTGCCGCCCCCGATCTGGGGCAGGGGCAGTGGGCGGCCTGTGGCCCGGGCAGGAGCCTCTCCGCGTGTGTCCCAAGGACCCATCTGCCTTTGAGCCTCGGTCACCTGGCAGGAAGCTACGATGCCCAGACCTATGCTTAGCTGTGCAGCGAGGTGTACTGCGCGGACAGGTTCCACACACACTTCAAGTAAGAGGGCGGCCTGAGTGGAAAGGTGAGAGTTTGGGCAGCTGTGCAGACAAAGAAAGCGCCCTTTGGCCTGGGCCTAAATGCTTGTGACACTCCACTGGGCCTGCCGGGCTCTGAGGGCCCTGCCCTGGGCCCCCTGCTCCCCTGCCCTTTGTTCAGTCACAGCAGAGATGGCCACACCCACTCCCTCAGTGAGGGCAGTGTTCCAACCTCCCTCAGCCCCGCCCCCTCTCCGCAGGTTACCATGGACTAGAGAGGCTGCATTCTGAGGCCAGGGCGTTCCGAGAATGCCAAGGGCAGACATGATGACCTTAAATGATTTCCTCTTGTGTCAGTTTTGGTAAACTTTAGGAGCTAGGAAATGGTCCACTTGACAGAAATGTTCAAATTTACTGGCATTTCATATATTCTCTGCTCTAACATTGTCCTGACTCTTTCTGTATATTCTTTACTTATGTTTTTGTTTTCCTTAATCAAAGTGTGTCTTTTAAATCTTTTCAAAGAAGATTCTTTGGACTTACTAAATCACCTGAATTTTATACGTTTTCTGTTGTATTAAGTTCTGCTCTTATCTTTATTTAACTTTTTCTATGTTCTCAGGGTTTATTGTTTTCATCTTCTGATGTCAATTAAAACACTTGGTTATTCATTTTAATAAACCTTTTTACTTATAAAGATTTGAACTTTTGAAGATTCCAGCTTACTTGTACGTTTCTAAGGGTCAGGTCCTCTCCATTGTTGCCGGCCTAAGGCTTAGTTCACCATATAGCAATGTATATATTGACCTATTTTCCCCTCGACTTTCCGTGATCCCCTACATCTCACCTTTCTTTGCAGACAAGCCATTTGAAACACCCTTAACTTATTTCACAGCCAATAAGGCTTTGAAATAATGTGTATTTTTTAGGGAAATCTTCTTATATAATTAGGCAGAAAATCTGACCTGCCATAGTTTTCAAAACAGCTTAACTTCGCTCTTCTCAATGATTAATCTGTTGTATTACACAACCTTGGTGTATTTAGCTTTAGCAATGACATGTCCTTTAAAAATATTTTAGAGATCCTACCAGTCTTTGAAAACATCCTCGTGCCTTGTTTCAGTTCCAGTTTTATGTATATTTTCTGCCTTGCACCCGATTATTCCTACATCTGATGGATGGCCTTGGGAATCTAATACTTGTATTGATTGTTTTGGCTGATTGTCTCCCCTTGTAGCTGCTTTCTTCATTATTGTGTAAATTTAGATCATGAGCTCATGTTTAGCTAAACAGCTGACCTTGTAAGAGGTTTAGGTGTGAACGCTCGTAAGTTTCAGCAGAAAGTCGGCAAAGATTTATTTGTGTCCCTCCAATGAGTGGCCCTCAAGGACCCCGTTTTCTACAAGTGTTGGTCCAATACTCCCTCTAGAGGCAGGGGACTCAGACAGGGCTGCTTTGAGGCCCCCGATCTGGGGCAATGGCAGTAGGCGGCCTGTGGCCCGGGCAGGAGCCACTCCGCGTGTGTCCCAGGGACCCATCTGCCTGTGAGCCTCGGTCACCTGGCAGGAAGCTACGATGCCCAGACCTATGCTTAGCTGTGCAGCGAGGTGTACTGCGCGGACAGGTTCCACACACACTTCAAGTAAGAGGGCGGCCTGAGTGGAAAGGTGAGAGTTTGGGCAGCTGTGCAGACAAAGAAAGCGCCCTTTGGCCTGGGCCTAAATGCTTGTGACACTCCACTGGGGCTGCCGGGCTCTGAGGGCCCTGCCCTGGGCCCCCTGCTCCCCTGCCCTTTGTTCAGTCACAGCAGAGATGGCCACACCCACTCCCTCAGTGAGGGCAGTGTTCCAACCTCCCTCAGCCCCGCCCCCTCTCCGCAGGTTACCATGGACTAGAGAGGCTGCATTCTGAGGCCAGGGCGTTCCGAGAATGCCAAGGGCAGACATGATGACCTTAAATGATTTCCTCTTGTGTCAGTTTTGGTAAACTTTAGGAGCTAGGAAATGGTCCACTTGACAGAAATGTTCAAATTTACTGGCATTTCATATATTCTCTGCTCTAACATTGTCCTGACTCTTTCTGTATATTCTTTACTTATGTTTTTGTTTTCCTTAATCAAACTGTGTCTTTTAAATCTTTTCAAAGAAGATTCTTTGGACTTACTAAATCACCTGAATTTTATACGTTTTCTGTTGTATTAAGTTCTGCTCTTATCTTTATTTAACTTTTTTCTATGTTCTCAGGGTTTATTGTTTTCATCTTCTGATGTCAATTAAAACACTTGGTTATTCATTTTAATAAATCTTTTTACCTATAAAAATTTGAACTTTTGAAGATTCCAGCTTACTTGTACGTTTCAAAGGGTCAGGTCCTCTCCACTGTTGCCGGCCTAAGGCTTAGTTCACCATATAGCAATGTATATATTGACCTATTTTCCCCTCGACTTTCTGTGATCCACTACATCTCACCTTTCTTTGCAGACAAGCCATTTGAAATACCCTTAACTTATTTCACAGCCAATAAGGCTTTGAAATAATGTTTATTTTTTAGAGAAATCTTCTTATATAATTAGGCAGAAAATCTGACCTGCCATAGTTTTCAAAACAGCATAATTTCACTCTTCTCAATGATTAATCTGTTGTATTACACAACCTTTGTGTATTTAGCTTTATCAATGACATGATCTTTAAAAATGTTTTAGAGATCCTACCAGTCTTTGAAAACATCCTCGTGCCTTGTCTCAGTTCCAGTTTTATGTATATTTTCTGCCTTGCACCCGATTATTCCTACATCTGATGGATGGCCTTGGGAATCTAATTCTGGTATTGATTGTTTTGGCTGATTGTCTCCCCTTATAGCTGCTTTCTTCATTATTGTGTAAATTTAGATCATGAGCTCATGTTTAGCTAAACAGCTGACCTTATAAGAGGCTTAGGTGTGAACGCTCGTAAGTTTCAGCAGAAAGTCGGCAAAGATTTATTTGTGTCCCTCCAATGAGTGGCCCTCAAGGACCCCGTTTTCTACAAGTGTTGGTCCAATACTCCCTCTAGAGGCAGGGGACTCAGACAGGGCTGCATTGCGGCCCCCGATCTGGGGCAGGGGCAGTGGGCGGCGTGTGGCCTGGGCAGGATCCTCTCCGCGTGTGTCCCAGGGACCCATCTGCCTGTGAGCCTCGGTCACCTGGCAGGAAGCTACGATGCCCAGACCTATGCTTAGCTGTGCAGCGAGGTGTACTGCGCGGACAGGTTCCACACACACTTCAAGTAAGAGGGCGGCCTGAGTGGAAAGGTGAGAGTTTGGGCAGCTGTGCAGACAAAGAAAGCGCCCTTTGGCCTGGGCCTAAATGCTTGTGACACTCCACTGGGCCTGCCGGGCTCTGAGGGCCCTGCCCTGGGCCCCCTGCTCCCCTGCCCTTTGTTCAGTCACAGCAGAGATGGCCACACCCACTCCCTCAGTGAGGGCAGTGTTCCAACCTCCCTCAGCCCCGCCCCCTCTCCGCAGGTTACCATGGACTAGAGAGGCTGCATTCTGAGGCCAGGGCGTTCCGAGAATGCCAAGGGCAGACATGATGACCTTAAATGATTTCCTCTTGTGTCAGTTTTGGTAAACTTTAGGAGCTAGGAAATGGTCCACTTGACAGAAATGTTCAAATTTACTGGCATTTCATATATTCTCTGCTCTAACATTGTCCTGACTCTTTCTGTATATTCTTTACTTATGTTTTTGTTTTCCTTAATCAAAGTGTGTCTTTTAAATCTTTTCAAAGAAGATTCTTTGGACTTACTAAATCACCTGAATTTTATACGTTTTCTGTTGTATTAAGTTCTGCTCCTATCTTTATTTAACTTTTTTCTATGTTCTCAGGGTTTATTGTTTTCATCTTCTGATGTCAATTAAAACACTTGGTTATTCATTTTAATAAATCTTTTTACTTATAAAGATTTGAACTTTTGAAGATTCCAGCTTACTTGTACGTTTCTAAGGGTCAGGTCCTCTCCATTGTTGCCGGCCTAAGGCTTAGTTCACCATATAGCAATGTATATATTGACCTATTTTCCCCTCGACTTTCCGTGATCCACTACATCTCACCTTTCTTTGCAGACAAGCCATTTGAAACACCCTTAACTTATTTCACAGCCAATAAGGCTTTGAAATAATGTGTATTTTTTAGGGAAATCTTCTTATATAATTAGGCAGAAAATCTGACCTGCCATAGTTTTCAAAACAGCTTAACTTCACTCTTCTCAATGATTAATCTGTTGTATTACACAACCTTGGTGTATTTAGCTTTAGCAATGACATGTCCTTTAAAAATGTTTTAGAGATCCTACCAGTCTTTGAAAACATCCTCGTGCCTTGTTTCAGTTCCAGTTTATGTATATTTTCTGCCTTGCACCCGATTATTCCTACATCTGATGGATGGCCTTGGGAATCTAATTCTGGTATTGATTGTTTTGGCTGATTGTCTCCCCTTGTAGCTGCTTTCTTCATTATTGTGTAAATTTAGATTATGAGCTCATGTTTAGCTAAACAGCTGACCTTGTAAGAGGCTTAGTTGTGAACGCTCGTAAGTTTCAGAAGAAAGACGGCAAAGATTTATTTGTTTCCCTCCAATGAGTGGCCCTCAAGGACCCCGTTTTCTACAAGTGTTGGTCCAATACTCCCTCTAGAGGCAGGGGACTCAGACAGGGCTGCTTTGAGGCCCCCGATCTGGGGCAATGGCGGTTGGCGGCCTGTGGCCCGGGCAGGAGCCACTCCGCGTGTGTCCCAGGGACCCATCTGCCTGTGAGCCTCGGTCACCTGGCAGGAAGCTACGATGCCCAGACCTATGCTTAGCTGTGCAGCGAGGTGTACTGCGCGGACAGGTTCCACACACACTTCAAGTAAGAGGGCGGCCTGAGTGGAAAGGTGAGAGTTTGGGCAGCTGTGCAGACAAAGAAAGCGCCCTTTGGCCTGGGCCTAAATGCTTGTGACACTCCACTGGGCCTGCCGGGCTCTGAGGGCCCTGCCCTGGGCCCCCTGTTCCCCTGCCCTTTGTTCAGTCACAGCAGAGATGGCCACACCCACTCCCTCAGTGAGGGCAGTGTTCCAACCTCCCTCAGCCCCGCCCCCTCTCCGCAGGTTACCATGGACTACAGAGGCTGCATTCTGAGGCCAGGGCGTTCCGAGAATGCCAAGGGCAGACATGATGACCTTAAATGATTTCCTCTTGTGTCAGTTTTGGTAAACTTTAGGAGCTAGGAAATGGTCCACTTGACAGAAATGTTCAAATTTACTGGCATTTCATATATTCTCTGCTCTAACATTGTCCTGACTCTTTCTGTATATTCTTTACTTATGTTTTTGTTTTCCTTAATCAAACTGTGTCTTTTAAATCTTTTCAAAGAAGATTCTTTGGACTTACTAAATCACCTGAATTTTATACGTTTTCTGTTGTATTAAGTTCTGCTCATATCTTTATTTAACTTTTTTCTATGTTCTCAGGGTTTATTGTTTTCATCTTCTGATGTCAATTAAAACACTTGGTTATTCATTTTAATAAACCTTTTTACTTATAAAGATTTGAACTTTTGAAGATTCCAGCTTACTTGTACGTTTCTAAGGGTCAGGTCCTCTCCATTGTTGCCGGCCTAAGGCTTAGTTCACCATATAGCAATGTATATATTGACCTATTTTCCCCTCGACTTTCCGTGATCCCCTACATCTCACCTTTCTTTGCAGACAAGCCATTTGAAACACCCTTAACTTATTTCACAGCCAATAAGGCTTTGAAATAATGTGTATTTTTTAGGGAAATCTTCTTATATAATTAGGCAGAAAATCTGACCTGCCATAGTTTTCAAAACAGCTTAACTTCACTCTTCTCAATGATTAATCTGTTGTATTACACAACCTTGGTGTATTTAGCTTTAGCAATGACATGTCCTTTAAAAATATTTTAGAGATCCTACCAGTCTTTGAAAACATCCTCGTGCCTTGTTTCAGTTCCAGTTTTATGTATATTTTCTGCCTTGCACCCGATTATTCCTACATCTGATGGATGGCCTTGGGAATCTAATACTTGTATTGATTGTTTTGGCTGATTGTCTCCCCTTGTAGCTGCTTTCTTCATTATTGTGTAAATTTAGATCATGAGCTCATGTTTAGCTAAACAGCTGACCTTGTAAGAGGTTTAGGTGTGAACGCTCGTAAGTTTCAGCAGAAAGTCGGCAAAGATTTATTTGTGTCCCTCCAATGAGTGGCCCTCAAGGACCCCGTTTTCTACAAGTGTTGGTCCAATACTCCCTCTAGAGGCAGGGGACTCAGACAGGGCTGCTTTGAGGCCCCCGATCTGGGGCAATGGCGGTTGGCGGCCTGTGGCCCGGGCAGGAGCCACTCCGCATGTGTCCCAGGGACCCATCTGCCTGTGAGCCTCGGTCACCTGGCAGGAAGCTACGATGCCCAGACCTATGCTTAGCTGTGCAGCGAGGTGTACTGCGCGGACAGGTTCCACACACACTTCAAGTAAGAGGGCGGCCTGAGTGGAAAGGTGAGAGTTTGGGCAGCTGTGCAGACAAAGAAAGCGCCCTTTGGCCTGGGCCTAAATGCTTGTGACACTCCACTGGGGCTGCCGGGCTCTGAGGGCCCTGCCCTGGGCCCCCTGCTCCCCTGCCCTTTGTTCAGTCACAGCAGAGATGGCCACACCCACTCCCTCAGTGAGGGCAGTGTTCCAACCTCCCTCAGCCCCGCCCCCTCTCCGCAGGTTACCATGGACTAGAGAGGCTGCATTCTGAGGCCAGGGCGTTCCGAGAATGCCAAGGGCAGACATGATGACCTTAAATGATTTCCTCTTGTGTCAGTTTTGGTAAACTTTAGGAGCTAGGAAATGGTCCACTTGACAGAAATGTTCAAATTTACTGGCATTTCATATATTCTCTGCTCTAACATTGTCCTGACTCTTTCTGTATATTCTTTACTTATGTTTTTGTTTTCCTTAATCAAACTGTGTCTTTTAAATCTTTTCAAAGAAGATTCTTTGGACTTACTAAATCACCTGAATTTTATACGTTTTCTGTTGTATTAAGTTCTGCTCTTATCTTTATTTAACTTTTTTCTATGTTCTCAGGGTTTATTGTTTTCATCTTCTGATGTCAATTAAAACACTTGGTTATTCATTTTAATAAATCTTTTTACCTATAAAAATTTGAACTTTTGAAGATTCCAGCTTACTTGTACGTTTCAAAGGGTCAGGTCCTCTCCACTGTTGCTGGCCTAAGGCTTAGTTCACCATATAGCAATGTATATATTGACCTATTTTCCCCTCGACTTTCTGTGATCCACTACATCTCACCTTTCTTTGCAGACAAGCCATTTGAAACACCCTTAACTTATTTCACAGCCAATAAGGCTTTGAAATAATGTTTATTTTTTAGAGAAATCTTCTTATATAATTAGGCAGAAAATCTGACCTGCCATAGTTTTCAAAACAGCATAATTTCACTCTTCTCAATGATTAATCTGTTGTATTACACAACCTTTGTGTATTTAGCTTTATCAATGACATGATCTTTAAAAATGTTTTAGAGATCCTACCAGTCTTTGAAAACATCCTCGTGCCTTGTTTCAGTTCCAGTTTTATGTATATTTTCCTCCTTGCACCCGATTATTCCTACATCTGATGGATGGCCTTGGGAATCTAATTCTGGTATTGATTGTTTTGGCTGATTGTCTCCCCTTATAGCTGCTTTCTTCATTATTGTGTAAATTTAGATCATGAGCTCATGTTTAGCTAAACAGCTGACCTTGTAAGAGGTTTAGGTGTGAACGCTCGTAAGTTTCAGCAGAAAGTCGGCAAAGATTTATTTGTGTCCCTCCAATGAGTGGCCCTCAAGGACCCCGTTTTCTACAAGTGTTGGTCCAATACTCCCTCTAGAGGCAGGGGACTCAGACAGGGCTGCTTTGCCGCCCCCGATCTGGGGCAGGGGCAGTGGGCGGCCTGTGGCCCGGGCAGGAGCCTCTCCGCGTGTGTCCCAGGGACCCATCTGCCTTTGAGCCTCGGTCACCTGGCAGGAAGCTACGATGCCCAGACCTATGCTTAGCTGTGCAGCGAGGTGTACTGCGCGGACAGGTTCCACACACACTTCAAGTAAGAGGGCGGCCTGAGTGGAAAGGTGAGAGTTTGGGCAGCTGTGCAGACAAAGAAAGCGCCCTTTGGCCTGGGCCTAAATGCTTGTGACACTCCACTGGGCCTGCCGGGCTCTGAGGGCCCTGCTCTGGGCCCCCTGCTCCCCTGCCCTTTGTTCAGTCACAGCAGAGATGGCCACACCCACTCCCTCAGTGAGGGCAGTGTTCCAACCTCCCTCAGCCCCGCCCCCTCTCCGCAGGTTACCATGGACTAGAGAGGCTGCATTCTGAGGCCAGGGCGTTCCGAGAATGCCAAGGGCAGACATGATGACCTTAAATGATTTCCTCTTGTGTCAGTTTTGGTAAACTTTAGGAGCTAGGAAATGGTCCACTTGACAGAAATGTTCAAATTTACTGGCATTTCATATATTCTCTGCTCTAACATTGTCCTGACTCTTTCTGTATATTCTTTACTTATGTTTTTGTTTTCCTTAATCAAACTGTGTCTTTTAAATCTTTTCAAAGAAGATTCTTTGGACTTACTAAATCACCTGAATTTTATACGTTTTCTGTTGTATTAAGTTCTGCTCTTATCTTTATTTAACTTTTTCTATGTTCTCAGGGTTTATTGTTTTCATCTTCTGATGTCAATTAAAACACTTGGTTATTCATTTTAATAAACCTTTTTACTTATAAAGATTTGAACTTTTGAAGATTCCAGCTTACTTGTACGTTTCTAAGGGTCAGGTCCTCTCCATTGTTGCCGGCCTAAGGCTTAGTTCACCATATAGCAATGTATATATTGACCTATTTTCCCCTCGACTTTCCGTGATCCCCTACATCTCACCTTTCTTTGCAGACAAGCCATTTGAAACACCCTTAACTTATTTCACAGCCAATAAGGCTTTGAAATAATGTGTATTTTTTAGGGAAATCTTCTTATATAATTAGGCAGAAAATCTGACCTGCCATAGTTTTCAAAACAGCTTAACTTCGCTCTTCTCAATGATTAATCTGTTGTATTACACAACCTTGGTGTATTTAGCTTTAGCAATGACATGTCCTTTAAAAATATTTTAGAGATCCTACCAGTCTTTGAAAACATCCTCGTGCCTTGTTTCAGTTCCAGTTTTATGTATATTTTCTGCCTTGCACCCGATTATTCCTACATCTGATGGATGGCCTTGGGAATCTAATACTTGTATTGATTGTTTTGGCTGATTGTCTCCCCTTGTAGCTGCTTTCTTCATTATTGTGTAAATTTAGATCATGAGCTCATGTTTAGCTAAACAGCTGACCTTGTAAGAGGTTTAGGTGTGAACGCTCGTAAGTTTCAGCAGAAAGTCGGCAAAGATTTATTTGTGTCCCTCCAATGAGTGGCCCTCAAGGACCCCGTTTTCTACAAGTGTTGGTCCAATACTCCCTCTAGAGGCAGGGGACTCAGACAGGGCTGCTTTGAGGCCCCCGATCTGGGGCAATGGCAGTTGGCGGCCTGTGGCCCGGGCAGGAGCCACTCCGCGTGTGTCCCAGGGACCCATCTGCCTGTGAGCCTCGGTCACCTGGCAGGAAGCTACGATGCCCAGACCTATGCTTAGCTGTGCAGCGAGGTGTACTGCGCGGACAGGTTCCACACACACTTCAAGTAAGAGGGCGGCCTGAGTGGAAAGGTGAGAGTTTGGGCAGCTGTGCAGACAAAGAAAGCGCCCTTTGGCCTGGGCCTAAATGCTTGTGACACTCCACTGGGGCTGCCGGGCTCTGAGGGCCCTGCCCTGGGCCCCCTGCTCCCCTGCCCTTTGTTCAGTCACAGCAGAGATGGCCACACCCACTCCCTCAGTGAGGGCAGTGTTCCAACCTCCCTCAGCCCCGCCCCCTCTCCGCAGGTTACCATGGACTAGAGAGGCTGCATTCTGAGGCCAGGGCGTTCCGAGAATGCCAAGGGCAGACATGATGACCTTAAATGATTTCCTCTTGTGTCAGTTTTGGTAAACTTTAGGAGCTAGGAAATGGTCCACTTGACAGAAATGTTCAAATTTACTGGCATTTCATATATTCTCTGCTCTAACATTGTCCTGACTCTTTCTGTATATTCTTTACTTATGTTTTTGTTTTCCTTAATCAAACTGTGTCTTTTAAATCTTTTCAAAGAAGATTCTTTGGACTTACTAAATCACCTGAATTTTATACGTTTTCTGTTGTATTAAGTTCTGCTCTTATCTTTATTTAACTTTTTTCTATGTTCTCAGGGTTTATTGTTTTCATCTTCTGATGTCAATTAAAACACTTGGTTATTCATTTTAATAAATCTTTTTACCTATAAAAATTTGAACTTTTGAAGATTCCAGCTTACTTGTACGTTTCAAAGGGTCAGGTCCTCTCCACTGTTGCCGGCCTAAGGCTTAGTTCACCATATAGCAATGTATATATTGACCTATTTTCCCCTCGACTTTCTGTGATCCACTACATCTCACCTTTCTTTGCAGACAAGCCATTTGAAATACCCTTAACTTATTTCACAGCCAATAAGGCTTTGAAATAATGTTTATTTTTTAGAGAAATCTTCTTATATAATTAGGCAGAAAATCTGACCTGCCATAGTTTTCAAAACAGCATAATTTCACTCTTCTCAATGATTAATCTGTTGTATTACACAACCTTTGTGTATTTAGCTTTATCAATGACATGATCTTTAAAAATGTTTTAGAGATCCTACCAGTCTTTGAAAACATCCTCGTGCCTTGTCTCAGTTCCAGTTTTATGTATATTTTCTGCCTTGCACCCGATTATTCCTACATCTGATGGATGGCCTTGGGAATCTAATTCTGGTATTGATTGTTTTGGCTGATTGTCTCCCCTTATAGCTGCTTTCTTCATTATTGTGTAAATTTAGATCATGAGCTCATGTTTAGCTAAACAGCTGACCTTATAAGAGGCTTAGGTGTGAACGCTCGTAAGTTTCAGCAGAAAGTCGGCAAAGATTTATTTGTGTCCCTCCAATGAGTGGCCCTCAAGGACCCCGTTTTCTACAAGTGTTGGTCCAATACTCCCTCTAGAGGCAGGGGACTCAGACAGGGCTGCTTTGAGGCCCCCGATCTGGGGCAATGGCAGTTGGCGGCCTGTGGCCCGGGCAGGAGCCACTCCGCGTGTGTCCCAGGGACCCATCTGCCTGTGAGCCTCGGTCACCTGGCAGGAAGCTACGATGCCCAGACCTATGCTTAGCTGTGCAGCGAGGTGTACTGCGCGGACAGGTTCCACACACACTTCAAGTAAGAGGGCGGCCTGAGTGGAAAGGTGAGAGTTTGGGCAGCTGTGCAGACAAAGAAAGCGCCCTTTGGCCTGGGCCTAAATGCTTGTGACACTCCACTGGGGCTGCCGGGCTCTGAGGGCCCTGCCCTGGGCCCCCTGCTCCCCTGCCCTTTGTTCAGTCACAGCAGAGATGGCCACACCCACTCCCTCAGTGAGGGCAGTGTTCCAACCTCCCTCAGCCCCGCCCCCTCTCCGCAGGTTACCATGGACTAGAGAGGCTGCATTCTGAGGCCAGGGCGTTCCGAGAATGCCAAGGGCAGACATGATGACCTTAAATGATTTCCTCTTGTGTCAGTTTTGGTAAACTTTAGGAGCTAGGAAATGGTCCACTTGACAGAAATGTTCAAATTTACTGGCATTTCATATATTCTCTGCTCTAACATTGTCCTGACTCTTTCTGTATATTCTTTACTTATGTTTTTGTTTTCCTTAATCAAACTGTGTCTTTTAAATCTTTTCAAAGAAGATTCTTTGGACTTACTAAATCACCTGAATTTTATACGTTTTCTGTTGTATTAAGTTCTGCTCTTATCTTTATTTAACTTTTTTCTATGTTCTCAGGGTTTATTGTTTTCATCTTCTGATGTCAATTAAAACACTTGGTTATTCATTTTAATAAATCTTTTTACCTATAAAAATTTGAACTTTTGAAGATTCCAGCTTACTTGTACGTTTCAAAGGGTCAGGTCCTCTCCACTGTTGCCGGCCTAAGGCTTAGTTCACCATATAGCAATGTATATATTGACCTATTTTCCCCTCGACTTTCTGTGATCCACTACATCTCACCTTTCTTTGCAGACAAGCCATTTGAAATACCCTTAACTTATTTCACAGCCAATAAGGCTTTGAAATAATGTTTATTTTTTAGAGAAATCTTCTTATATAATTAGGCAGAAAATCTGACCTGCCATAGTTTTCAAAACAGCATAATTTCACTCTTCTCAATGATTAATCTGTTGTATTACACAACCTTTGTGTATTTAGCTTTATCAATGACATGATCTTTAAAAATGTTTTAGAGATCCTACCAGTCTTTGAAAACATCCTCGTGCCTTGTCTCAGTTCCAGTTTTATGTATATTTTCTGCCTTGCACCCGATTATTCCTACATCTGATGGATGGCCTTGGGAATCTAATTCTGGTATTGATTGTTTTGGCTGATTGTCTCCCCTTATAGCTGCTTTCTTCATTATTGTGTAAATTTAGATCATGAGCTCATGTTTAGCTAAACAGCTGACCTTATAAGAGGCTTAGGTGTGAACGCTCGTAAGTTTCAGCAGAAAGTCGGCAAAGATTTATTTGTGTCCCTCCAATGAGTGGCCCTCAAGGACCCCGTTTTCTACAAGTGTTGGTCCAATACTCCCTCTAGAGGCAGGGGACTCAGACAGGGCTGCATTGCGGCCCCCGATCTGGGGCAGGGGCAGTGGGCGGCGTGTGGCCTGGGCAGGATCCTCTCCGCGTGTGTCCCAGGGACCCATCTGCCTGTGAGCCTCGGTCACCTGGCAGGAAGCTACGATGCCCAGACCTATGCTTAGCTGTGCAGCGAGGTGTACTGCGCGGACAGGTTCCACACACACTTCAAGTAAGAGGGCGGCCTGAGTGGAAAGGTGAGAGTTTGGGCAGCTGTGCAGACAAAGAAAGCGCCCTTTGGCCTGGGCCTAAATGCTTGTGACACTCCACTGGGCCTGCCGGGCTCTGAGGGCCCTGCCCTGGGCCCCCTGCTCCCCTGCCCTTTGTTCAGTCACAGCAGAGATGGCCACACCCACTCCCTCAGTGAGGGCAGTGTTCCAACCTCCCTCAGCCCCGCCCCCTCTCCGCAGGTTACCATGGACTAGAGAGGCTGCATTCTGAGGCCAGGGCGTTCCGAGAATGCCAAGGGCAGACATGATGACCTTAAATGATTTCCTCTTGTGTCAGTTTTGGTAAACTTTAGGAGCTAGGAAATGGTCCACTTGACAGAAATGTTCAAATTTACTGGCATTTCATATATTCTCTGCTCTAACATTGTCCTGACTCTTTCTGTATATTCTTTACTTATGTTTTTGTTTTCCTTAATCAAAGTGTGTCTTTTAAATCTTTTCAAAGAAGATTCTTTGGACTTACTAAATCACCTGAATTTTATACGTTTTCTGTTGTATTAAGTTCTGCTCCTATCTTTATTTAACTTTTTTCTATGTTCTCAGGGTTTATTGTTTTCATCTTCTGATGTCAATTAAAACACTTGGTTATTCATTTTAATAAATCTTTTTACTTATAAAGATTTGAACTTTTGAAGATTCCAGCTTACTTGTACGTTTCTAAGGGTCAGGTCCTCTCCATTGTTGCCGGCCTAAGGCTTAGTTCACCATATAGCAATGTATATATTGACCTATTTTCCCCTCGACTTTCCGTGATCCACTACATCTCACCTTTCTTTGCAGACAAGCCATTTGAAACACCCTTAACTTATTTCACAGCCAATAAGGCTTTGAAATAATGTGTATTTTTTAGGGAAATCTTCTTATATAATTAGGCAGAAAATCTGACCTGCCATAGTTTTCAAAACAGCTTAACTTCACTCTTCTCAATGATTAATCTGTTGTATTACACAACCTTGGTGTATTTAGCTTTAGCAATGACATGTCCTTTAAAAATGTTTTAGAGATCCTACCAGTCTTTGAAAACATCCTCGTGCCTTGTTTCAGTTCCAGTTTATGTATATTTTCTGCCTTGCACCCGATTATTCCTACATCTGATGGATGGCCTTGGGAATCTAATTCTGGTATTGATTGTTTTGGCTGATTGTCTCCCCTTGTAGCTGCTTTCTTCATTATTGTGTAAATTTAGATTATGAGCTCATGTTTAGCTAAACAGCTGACCTTGTAAGAGGCTTAGTTGTGAACGCTCGTAAGTTTCAGAAGAAAGACGGCAAAGATTTATTTGTTTCCCTCCAATGAGTGGCCCTCAAGGACCCCGTTTTCTACAAGTGTTGGTCCAATACTCCCTCTAGAGGCAGGGGACTCAGACAGGGCTGCTTTGAGGCCCCCGATCTGGGGCAATGGCGGTTGGCGGCCTGTGGCCCGGGCAGGAGCCACTCCGCGTGTGTCCCAGGGACCCATCTGCCTGTGAGCCTCGGTCACCTGGCAGGAAGCTACGATGCCCAGACCTATGCTTAGCTGTGCAGCGAGGTGTACTGCGCGGACAGGTTCCACACACACTTCAAGTAAGAGGGCGGCCTGAGTGGAAAGGTGAGAGTTTGGGCAGCTGTGCAGACAAAGAAAGCGCCCTTTGGCCTGGGCCTAAATGCTTGTGACACTCCACTGGGCCTGCCGGGCTCTGAGGGCCCTGCCCTGGGCCCCCTGTTCCCCTGCCCTTTGTTCAGTCACAGCAGAGATGGCCACACCCACTCCCTCAGTGAGGGCAGTGTTCCAACCTCCCTCAGCCCCGCCCCCTCTCCGCAGGTTACCATGGACTAGAGAGGCTGCATTCTGAGGCCAGGGCGTTCCGAGAATGCCAAGGGCAGACATGATGACCTTAAATGATTTCCTCTTGTGTCAGTTTTGGTAAACTTTAGGAGCTAGGAAATGGTCCACTTGACAGAAATGTTCAAATTTACTGGCATTTCATATATTCTCTGCTCTAACATTGTCCTGACTCTTTCTGTATATTCTTTACTTATGTTTTTGTTTTCCTTAATCAAACTGTGTCTTTTAAATCTTTTCAAAGAAGATTCTTTGGACTTACTAAATCACCTGAATTTTATACGTTTTCTGTTGTATTAAGTTCTGCTCATATCTTTATTTAACTTTTTTCTATGTTCTCAGGGTTTATTGTTTTCATCTTCTGATGTCAATTAAAACACTTGGTTATTCATTTTAATAAATCTTTTTACTTATAAAGATTTGAACTTTTGAAGATTCCAGCTTACTTGTACGTTTCTAAGGGTCAGGTCCTCTCCACTGTTGCCGGCCTAAGGCTTAGTTCACCATATAGCAATGTATATATTGACCTATTTTCCCCTCGACTTTCTGTGATCCACTACATCTCACCTTTCTTTGCAGACAAGCCATTTGAAACACCCTTAACTTATTTCACAGCCAATAAGGCTTTGAAATAATGTTTATTTTTTAGAGAAATCTTCTTATATAATTAGGCAGAAAATCTGACCTGCCATAGTTTTCAAAACAGCATAATTTCACTCTTCTCAATGATTAATCTGTTGTATTACACAACCTTTGTGTATTTAGCTTTATCAATGACATGATCTTTAAAAATGTTTTAGAGATCCTACCAGTCTTTGAAAACATCCTCGTGCCTTGTCTCAGTTCCAGTTTTATGTATATTTTCTGCCTTGCACCCGATTATTCCTACATCTGATGGATGGCCTTGGGAATCTAATTCTGGTATTGATTGTTTTGGCTGATTGTCTCCCCTTATAGCTGCTTTCTTCATTATTGTGTAAATTTAGATCATGAGCTCATGTTTAGCTAAACAGCTGACCTTATAAGAGGCTTAGGTGTGAACGCTCGTAAGTTTCAGCAGAAAGTCGGCAAAGATTTATTTGTGTCCCTCCAATGAGTGGCCCTCAAGGACCCCGTTTTCTACAAGTGTAGGTCCAATACTCCCTCTAGAGGCAGGGGACTCAGACAGGGCTGCATTGCGGCCCCCGATCTGGGGCAGGGGCAGTGGGCGGCGTGTGGCCCGGGCAGGATCCTCTCCGCGTGTGTCCCAGGGACCCATCTGCCTGTGAGCCTCGGTCACCTGGCAGGATGCTACGAAACCCAGACCTATGCTTAGCTGTGCAGCGAGGTGTACTGCGCGGACAGGTTCCACACACACTTCAAGTAAGAGGGCGGCCTGAGTGGAAAGGTGAGAGTTTGGGCAGCTGTGCAGACAAAGAAAGCGCCCTTTGGCCTGGGCCTAAATGCTTGTGACACTCCACTGGGCCTGCCGGGCTCTGAGGGCCCTGCCCTGGGCCCCCTGCTCCCCTGCCCTTTGTTCAGTCACAGCAGAGATGGCCACACCCACTCCCTCAGTGAGGGCAGTGTTCCAACCTGCCTCAGCCCCGCCCCATCTCCGCAGGTTACCATGGACTACAGAGGCTGCATTCTGAGGCCAGGGCGTTCCGAGAATGCCAAGGGCAGACATGATGACCTTAAATGATTTCCTCTTGTGTCAGTTTTGGTAAACTTTAGGAGCTAGGAAATGGTCCACTTGACAGAAATGTTCAAATTTACTGGCATTTCATATATTCTCTGCTCTAACATTGTCCTGACTCTTTCTGTATATTCTTTACTTATGTTTTTGTTTTCCTTAATCAAAGTGTGTCTTTTAAATCTTTTCAAAGAAGATTCTTTGGACTTACTAAATCACCTGAATTTTATACGTTTTCTGTTGTATTAAGTTCTGCTCTTATCTTTATTTAACTTTTTCTATGTTCTCAGGGTTTATTGTTTTCATCTTCTGATGTCAATTAAAACACTTGGTTATTCATTTTAATAAACCTTTTTACTTATAAAGATTTGAACTTTTGAAGATTCCAGCTTACTTGTACGTTTCTAAGGGTCAGGTCCTCTCCATTGTTGCCGGCCTAAGGCTTAGTTCACCATATAGCAATGTATATATTGACCTATTTTCCCCTCGACTTTCCGTGATCCCCTACATCTCACCTTTCTTTGCAGACAAGCCATTTGAAACACCCTTAACTTATTTCACAGCCAATAAGGCTTTGAAATAATGTGTATTTTTTAGGGAAATCTTCTTATATAATTAGGCAGAAAATCTGACCTGCCATAGTTTTCAAAACAGCTTAACTTCGCTCTTCTCAATGATTAATCTGTTGTATTACACAACCTTGGTGTATTTAGCTTTAGCAATGACATGTCCTTTAAAAATATTTTAGAGATCCTACCAGTCTTTGAAAACATCCTCGTGCCTTGTTTCAGTTCCAGTTTTATGTATATTTTCTGCCTTGCACCCGATTATTCCTACATCTGATGGATGGCCTTGGGAATCTAATACTTGTATTGATTGTTTTGGCTGATTGTCTCCCCTTGTAGCTGCTTTCTTCATTATTGTGTAAATTTAGATCATGAGCTCATGTTTAGCTAAACAGCTGACCTTGTAAGAGGTTTAGGTGTGAACGCTCGTAAGTTTCAGCAGAAAGTCGGCAAAGATTTATTTGTGTCCCTCCAATGAGTGGCCCTCAAGGACCCCGTTTTCTACAAGTGTTGGTCCAATACTCCCTCTAGAGGCAGGGGACTCAGACAGGGCTGCTTTGAGGCCCCCGATCTGGGGCAATGGCAGTTGGCGGCCTGTGGCCCGGGCAGGAGCCACTCCGCGTGTGTCCCAGGGACCCATCTGCCTGTGAGCCTCGGTCACCTGGCAGGAAGCTACGATGCCCAGACCTATGCTTAGCTGTGCAGCGAGGTGTACTGCGCGGACAGGTTCCACACACACTTCAAGTAAGAGGGCGGCCTGAGTGGAAAGGTGAGAGTTTGGGCAGCTGTGCAGACAAAGAAAGCGCCCTTTGGCCTGGGCCTAAATGCTTGTGACACTCCACTGGGGCTGCCGGGCTCTGAGGGCCCTGCCCTGGGCCCCCTGCTCCCCTGCCCTTTGTTCAGTCACAGCAGAGATGGCCACACCCACTCCCTCAGTGAGGGCAGTGTTCCAACCTCCCTCAGCCCCGCCCCCTCTCCGCAGGTTACCATGGACTAGAGAGGCTGCATTCTGAGGCCAGGGCGTTCCGAGAATGCCAAGGGCAGACATGATGACCTTAAATGATTTCCTCTTGTGTCAGTTTTGGTAAACTTTAGGAGCTAGGAAATGGTCCACTTGACAGAAATGTTCAAATTTACTGGCATTTCATATATTCTCTGCTCTAACATTGTCCTGACTCTTTCTGTATATTCTTTACTTATGTTTTTGTTTTCCTTAATCAAACTGTGTCTTTTAAATCTTTTCAAAGAAGATTCTTTGGACTTACTAAATCACCTGAATTTTATACGTTTTCTGTTGTATTAAGTTCTGCTCTTATCTTTATTTAACTTTTTTCTATGTTCTCAGGGTTTATTGTTTTCATCTTCTGATGTCAATTAAAACACTTGGTTATTCATTTTAATAAATCTTTTTACCTATAAAAATTTGAACTTTTGAAGATTCCAGCTTACTTGTACGTTTCAAAGGGTCAGGTCCTCTCCACTGTTGCCGGCCTAAGGCTTAGTTCACCATATAGCAATGTATATATTGACCTATTTTCCCCTCGACTTTCTGTGATCCACTACATCTCACCTTTCTTTGCAGACAAGCCATTTGAAATACCCTTAACTTATTTCACAGCCAATAAGGCTTTGAAATAATGTTTATTTTTTAGAGAAATCTTCTTATATAATTAGGCAGAAAATCTGACCTGCCATAGTTTTCAAAACAGCATAATTTCACTCTTCTCAATGATTAATCTGTTGTATTACACAACCTTTGTGTATTTAGCTTTATCAATGACATGATCTTTAAAAATGTTTTAGAGATCCTACCAGTCTTTGAAAACATCCTCGTGCCTTGTTTCAGTTCCAGTTTTATGTATATTTTCTGCCTTGCACCCGATTATTCCTACATCTGATGGATGGCCTTGGGAATCTAATTCTGGTATTGATTGTTTTGGCTGATTGTCTCCCCTTATAGCTGCTTTCTTCATTATTGTGTAAATTTAGATCATGAGCTCATGTTTAGCTAAACAGCTGACCTTATAAGAGGCTTAGGTGTGAACGCTCGTAAGTTTCAGCAGAAAGTCGGCAAAGATTTATTTGTGTCCCTCCAATGAGTGGCCCTCAAGGACCCCGTTTTCTACAAGTGTTGGTCCAATACTCCCTCTAGAGGCAGGGGACTCAGACAGGGCTGCATTGCGGCCCCCGACCTGGGGCAGGGGCAGTGGGCGGCGTGTGGCCTGGGCAGGATCCTCTCCGCGTGTGTCCCAGGGACCCATCTGCCTGTGAGCCTCGGTCACCTGGCAGGAAGCTACGATGCCCAGACCTATGCTTAGCTGTGCAGCGAGGTGTACTGCGCGGACAGGTTCCACACACACTTCAAGTAAGAGGGCGGCCTGAGTGGAAAGGTGAGAGTTTGGGCAGCTGTGCAGACAAAGAAAGCGCCCTTTGGCCTGGGCCTAAATGCTTGTGACACTCCACTGGGCCTGCCGGGCTCTGAGGGCCCTGCCCTGGGCCCCCTGTTCCCCTGCCCTTTGTTCAGTCACAGCAGAGATGGCCACACCCACTCCCTCAGTGAGGGCAGTGTTCCAACCTCCCTCAGCCCCGCCCCCTCTCCGCAGGTTACCATGGACTACAGAGGCTGCATTCTGAGGCCAGGGCGTTCCGAGAATGCCAAGGGCAGACATGATGACCTTAAATGATTTCCTCTTGTGTCAGTTTTGGTAAACTTTAGGAGCTAGGAAATGGTCCACTTGACAGAAATGTTCAAATTTACTGGCATTTCATATATTCTCTGCTCTAACATTGTCCTGACTCTTTCTGTATATTCTTTACTTATGTTTTTGTTTTCCTTAATCAAACTGTGTCTTTTAAATCTTTTCAAAGAAGATTCTTTGGACTTACTAAATCACCTGAATTTTATACGTTTTCTGTTGTATTAAGTTCTGCTCATATCTTTATTTAACTTTTTTCTATGTTCTCAGGGTTTATTGTTTTCATCTTCTGATGTCAATTAAAACACTTGGTTATTCATTTTAATAAATCTTTTTACCTATAAAGATTTGAACTTTTGAAGATTCCAGCTTACTTGTACGTTTCTAAGGGTCAGGTCCTCTCCACTGTTGCCGGCCTAAGGCTTAGTTCACCATATAGCAATGTATATATTGACCTATTTTCCCCTCGACTTTCTGTGATCCACTACATCTCACCTTTCTTTGCAGACAAGCCATTTGAAACACCCTTAACTTATTTCACAGCCAATAAGGCTTTGAAATAATGTTTATTTTTTAGAGAAATCTTCTTATATAATTAGGCAGAAAATCTGACCTGCCATAGTTTTCAAAACAGCATAATTTCACTCTTCTCAATGATTAATCTGTTGTATTACACAACCTTTGTGTATTTAGCTTTATCAATGACATGATCTTTAAAAATGTTTTAGAGATCCTACCAGTCTTTGAAAACATCCTCGTGCCTTGTCTCAGTTCCAGTTTTATGTATATTTTCTGCCTTGCACCCGATTATTCCTACATCTGATGGATGGCCTTGGGAATCTAATTCTGGTATTGATTGTTTTGGCTGATTGTCTCCCCTTATAGCTGCTTTCTTCATTATTGTGTAAATTTAGATCATGAGCTCATGTTTAGCTAAACAGCTGACCTTATAAGAGGCTTAGGTGTGAACGCTCGTAAGTTTCAGCAGAAAGTCGGCAAAGATTTATTTGTGTCCCTCCAATGAGTGGCCCTCAAGGACCCCGTTTTCTACAAGTGTAGGTCCAATACTCCCTCTAGAGGCAGGGGACTCAGACAGGGCTGCATTGCGGCCCCCGATCTGGGGCAGGGGCAGTGGGCGGCGTGTGGCCCGGGCAGGATCCTCTCCGCGTGTGTCCCAGGGACCCATCTGCCTGTGAGCCTCGGTCACCTGGCAGGATGCTACGAAACCCAGACCTATGCTTAGCTGTGCAGCGAGGTGTACTGCGCGGACAGGTTCCACACACACTTCAAGTAAGAGGGCGGCCTGAGTGGAAAGGTGAGAGTTTGGGCAGCTGTGCAGACAAAGAAAGCGCCCTTTGGCCTGGGCCTAAATGCTTGTGACACTCCACTGGGCCTGCCGGGCTCTGAGGGCCCTGCCCTGGGCCCCCTGCTCCCCTGCCCTTTGTTCAGTCACAGCAGAGATGGCCACACCCACTCCCTCAGTGAGGGCAGTGTTCCAACCTGCCTCAGCCCCGCCCCATCTCCGCAGGTTACCATGGACTACAGAGGCTGCATTCTGAGGCCAGGGCGTTCCGAGAATGCCAAGGGCAGACATGATGACCTTAAATGATTTCCTCTTGTGTCAGTTTTGGTAAACTTTAGGAGCTAGGAAATGGTCCACTTGACAGAAATGTTCAAATTTACTGGCATTTCATATATTCTCTGCTCTAACATTGTCCTGACTCTTTCTGTATATTCTTTACTTATGTTTTTGTTTTCCTTAATCAAAGTGTGTCTTTTAAATCTTTTCAAAGAAGATTCTTTGGACTTACTAAATCACCTGAATTTTATACGTTTTCTGTTGTATTAAGTTCTGCTCCTATCTTTATTTAACTTTTTTCTATGTTCTCAGGGTTTATTGTTTTCATCTTCTGATGTCAATTAAAACACTTGGTTATTCATTTTAATAAATCTTTTTACTTATAAAGATTTGAACTTTTGAAGATTCCAGCTTACTTGTACGTTTCTAAGGGTCAGGTCCTCTCCATTGTTGCCGGCCTAAGGCTTAGTTCACCATATAGCAATGTATATATTGACCTATTTTCCCCTCGACTTTCCGTGATCCCCTACATCTCACCTTTCTTTGCAGACAAGCCATTTGAAACACCCTTAACTTATTTCACAGCCAATAAGGCTTTGAAATAATGTGTATTTTTTAGGGAAATCTTCTTATATAATTAGGCAGAAAATCTGACCTGCCATAGTTTTCAAAACAGCTTAACTTCACTCTTCTCAATGATTAATCTGTTGTATTACACAACCTTGGTGTATTTAGCTTTAGCAATGACATGTCCTTTAAAAATATTTTAGAGATCCTACCAGTCTTTGAAAACATCCTCGTGCCTTGTTTCAGTTCCAGTTTTATGTATATTTTCTGCCTTGCACCCGATTATTCCTACATCTGATGGATGGCCTTGGGAATCTAATACTTGTATTGATTGTTTTGGCGGATTGTCTCCCCTTGTAGCTGCTTTCTTCATTATTGTGTAAATTTAGATCATGAGCTCATGTTTAGCTAAACAGCTGACCTTGTAAGAGGCTTAGTTGTGAACGCTCGTAAGTTTCAGAAGAAAGACGGCAAAGATTTATTTGTTTCCCTCCAATGAGTGGCCCTCAAGGACCCCGTTTTCTACAAGTGTTGGTCCAATACTCCCTCTAGAGGCAGGGGACTCAGACAGGGCTGCTTTGAGGCCCCCGATCTGGGGCAATGGCGGTTGGCGGCCTGTGGCCCGGGCAGGAGCCACTCCGCGTGTGTCCCAGGGACCCATCTGCCTGTGAGCCTCGGTCACCTGGCAGGAAGCTACGATGCCCAGACCTATGCTTAGCTGTGCAGCGAGGTGTACTGCGCGGACAGGTTCCACACACACTTCAAGTAAGAGGGCGGCCTGAGTGGAAAGGTGAGAGTTTGGGCAGCTGTGCAGACAAAGAAAGCGCCCTTTGGCCTGGGCCTAAATGCTTGTGACACTCCACTGGGCCTGCCGGGCTCTGAGGGCCCTGCCCTGGGCCCCCTGTTCCCCTGCCCTTTGTTCAGTCACAGCAGAGATGGCCACACCCACTCCCTCAGTGAGGGCAGTGTTCCAACCTCCCTCAGCCCCGCCCCCTCTCTGCAGGTTACCATGGACTACAGAGGCTGCATTCTGAGGCCAGGGCGTTCCGAGAATGCCAAGGGCAGACATGATGACCTTAAATGATTTCCTCTTGTGTCAGTTTTGGTAAACTTTAGGAGCTAGGAAATGGTCCACTTGACAGAAATGTTCAAATTTACTGGCATTTCATATATTCTCTGCTCTAACATTGTCCTGACTCTTTCTGTATATTCTTTACTTATGTTTTTGTTTTCCTTAATCAAACTGTGTCTTTTAAATCTTTTCAAAGAAGATTCTTTGGACTTACTAAATCACCTGAATTTTATACGTTTTCTGTTGTATTAAGTTCTGCTCATATCTTTATTTAACTTTTTTCTATGTTCTCAGGGTTTATTGTTTTCATCTTCTGATGTCAATTAAAACACTTGGTTATTCATTTTAATAAATCTTTTTACTTATAAAGATTTGAACTTTTGAAGATTCCAGCTTACTTGTACGTTTCTAAGGGTCAGGTCCTCTCCACTGTTGCCGGCCTAAGGCTTAGTTCACCATATAGCAATGTATATATTGACCTATTTTCCCCTCGACTTTCTGTGATCCCCTACATCTCACCTTTCTTTGCAGACAAGCCATTTGAAACACCCTTAACTTATTTCACAGCCAATAAGGCTTTGAAATAATGTTTATTTTTTAGAGAAATCTTCTTATATAATTAGGCAGAAAATCTGACCTGCCATAGTTTTCAAAACAGCATAATTTCACTCTTCTCAATGATTAATCTGTTGTATTACACAACCTTTGTGTATTTAGCTTTATCAATGACATGATCTTTAAAAATGTTTTAGAGATCCTACCAGTCTTTGAAAACATCCTCGTGCCTTGTTTCAGTTCCAGTTTTATGTATATTTTCCTCCTTGCACCCGATTATTCCTACATCTGATGGATGGCCTTGGGAATCTAATTCTGGTATTGATTGTTTTGGCTGATTGTCTCCCCTTATAGCTTCTTTCTTCATTATTGTGTAAATTTAGATCATGAGCTCATGTTTAGCTAAACAGCTGACCTTGTAAGAGGTTTAGGTGTGAACGCTCGTAAGTTTCAGCAGAAAGTCGGCAAAGATTTATTTGTGTCCCTCCAATGAGTGGCCCTCAAGGACCCCGTTTTCTACAAGTGTTGGTCCAATACTCCCTCTAGAGGCAGGGGACTCAGACAGGGCTGCTTTGCCGCCCCCTATCTGGGGCAGGGGCAGTGGGCAGCCAGTGGCCCGGGCAGGAGCCTCTCCGCGTGTGTCCCAGGGACCCATCTGCCTGTGAGCCTCGGTCACCTGGCAGGAAGCTACGATGCCCAGACCTATGCTTAGCTGTGCAGCGAGGTGTACTGCGCGGACAGGTTCCACACACACTTCAAGTAAGAGGGCGGCCTGAGTGGAAAGGTGAGAGTTTGGGCAGCTGTGCAGACAAAGAAAGCGCCCTTTGGCCTGGGCCTAAATGCTTGTGACACTCCACTGGGCCTGCCGGGCTCTGAGGGCCCTGCCCTGGGCCCCCTGCTCCCCTGCCCTTTGTTCAGTCACAGCAGAGATGGCCACACCCACTCCCTCAGTGAGGGCAGTGTTCCAACCTCCCTCAGCCCCGCCCCCTCTCCGCAGGTTACCATGGACTACAGAGGCTGCATTCTGAGGCCAGGGCGTTCCGAGAATGCCAAGGGCAGACATGATGACCTTAAATGATTTCCTCTTGTGTCAGTTTTGGTAAACTTTAGGAGCAAGAAATGGTCCACTTGACAGAAATGTTCAAATTTACTGGCATTTCATATATTCTCTGCTCTAACATTGTCCTGACTCTTTCTGTATATTCTTTACTTATGTTTTTGTTTTCCTTAATCAAAGTGTGTCTTTTAAATCTTTTCAAAGAAGATTCTTTGGACTTACTAAATCACCTGAATTTTATACGTTTTCTGTTGTATTAAGTTCTGCTCCTATCTTTATTTAACTTTTTTCTATGTTCTCAGGGTTTATTCTTTTCATCTTCTGATGTCAATTAAAACACTTGGTTATTCATTTTAATAAATCTTTTTACTTATAAAAATTTGAACTTTTGAAGATTCCAGCTTACTTGTACGTTTCTAAGGGTCAGGTCCTCTCCACTGTTGCCGGCCTAAGGCTTAGTTCACCATATAGCAATGTATATATTGACCTATTTTCCCCTCGACTTTCTGTGATCCCCTACATCTCACCTTTCTTTGCAGACAAGCCATTTGAAACACCCTTAACTTATTTCACAGCCAATAAGGCTTTGAAATAATGTTTATTTTTTAGAGAAATCTTCTTATATAATTAGGCAGAAAATCTGACCTGCCATAGTTTTCAAAACAGCATAATTTCACTCTTCTCAATGATTAATCTGTTGTATTACACAACCTTTGTGTATTTAGCTTTATCAATGACATGATCTTTAAAAATGTTTTAGAGATCCTACCAGTCTTTGAAAACATCCTCGTGCCTTGTTTCAGTTCCAGTTTTATGTATATTTTCCTCCTTGCACCCGATTATTCCTACATCTGATGGATGGCCTTGGGAATCTAATTCTGGTATTGATTGTTTTGGCTGATTGTCTCCCCTTATAGCTGCTTTCTTCATTATTGTGTAAATTTAGATCATGAGCTCATGTTTAGCTAAACAGCTGACCTTGTAAGAGGTTTAGGTGTGAACGCTCGTAAGTTTCAGCAGAAAGTCGGCAAAGATTTATTTGTGTCCCTCCAATGAGTGGCCCTCAAGGACCCCGTTTTCTACAAGTGTTGGTCCAATACTCCCTCTAGAGGCAGGGGACTCAGACAGGGCTGCTTTGCCGCCCCCGATCGGGGGCAGGGGCAGTGGGCAGCCTGTGGCCCGGGCAGGAGCCACTCCGCGTGTGTCCCAGGGACCCATCTGCCTGTGAGCCTCGGTCACCTGGCAGGAAGCTACGATGCCCAGACCTATGCTTAGCTGTGCAGCGAGGTGTACTGCGCGGACAGGTTCCACACACACTTCAAGTAAGAGGGCGGCCTGAGTGGAAAGGTGAGAGTTTGGGCAGCTGTGCAGACAAAGAAAGCGCCCTTTGGCCTGGGCCTAAATGCTTGTGACACTCCACTGGGCCTGCCGGGCTCTGAGGGCCCTGCCCTGGGCCCCCTGCTCCCCTGCCCTTTGTTCAGTCACAGCAGAGATGGCCACACCCACTCCCTCAGTGAGGGCAGTGTTCCAACCTCCCTCAGCCCCGCCCCCTCTCCACAGGTTACCATGGACTACAGAGGCTGCATTCTGAGGCCAGGGTGTTCCGAGAATGCCAAGGGCAGACATGATGACCTTAAATGATTTCCTCTTGTGTCAGTTTTGGTAAACTTTAGGAGCTAGGAAATGGTCCACTTTATAGAAATGTTCAAATTTACTGGCATTTCATATATTCTCTGCTCTAACATTGTCCTCATTCTTTCTGTATATTCTTTACTTATGTTTTTGTTTTCCTTAATCAAACTGTGTCTTTTAAATCTTTTCAAAGAAGATTCTTTGGACTTACTAAATCACCTGAATTTTATACGTTTTCTGTTGTATTAAGTTCTGCTCTTATCTTTATTTAACTTTTTTCTATGTTCTCAGGGTTTATTGTTTTCATCTTCTGATGTCAATTAAAACACTTGGTTATTCATTTTAATAAATCTTTTTACCTATAAAAATTTGAACTTTTGAAGATTCCAGCTTAATTGTACGTTTCAAAGGGTCAGGTCCTCTCCACTGTTGCCGGCCTAAGGCTTAGTTCACCATATAGCAATGTATATATTGACCTATTTTCCCCTCGACTTTCTGTGATCCACTACATCTCACCTTTCTTTGCAGACAAGCCACTTGAAATACCCTTAACTTATTTCACAGCCAATAAGGCTTTGAAATAATGTGTATTTTTTAGAGAAATCTTCTTATATAATTAGGCAGAAAATCTGAACTGCCATAGTTTTCAAAACAGCATAATTTCACTCTTCTCAATGATTAATCTGTTGTATTACACAACCTTTGTGTATTTAGCTTTATCAATGACATGATCTTTAAAAATGTTTTAGAGATCCTACCAGTCTTTGAAAACATCCTCGTTCCTTGTTTCAGTTCCAGTTTTATGTATATTTTCTGCCTTGCACCCGATTATTCCTACATCTGATGGATGGCCTTGGGAATCTAATTCTGGTATTGATTGTTTTGGCTGATTGTCTCCCCTTATAGCTGCTTTCTTCATTATTGTGTAAATTTAGATCATGAGCTCATGTTTAGCTAAACAGCTGACCTTGTAAGAGGCTTAGTTGTGAACGCTCGTAAGTTTCAGAAGAAAGACGGCAAAGATTTATTTGTTTCCCTCCAATGAGTGGCCCTCAAGGACCCCGTTTTCTACAAGTGTTGGTCCAATACTCCCTCTAGAGGCAGGGGACTCAGACAGGGCTGCTTTGAGGCCCCCGATCTGGGGCAATGGCGGTTGGCGGCCTGTGGCCCGGGCAGGAGCCACTCCGCGTGTGTCCCAGGGACCCATCTGCCTGTGAGCCTCGGTCACCTGGCAGGAAGCTACGATGCCCAGACCTATGCTTAGCTGTGCAGCGAGGTGTACTGCGCGGACAGGTTCCACACACACTTCAAGTAAGAGGGCGGCCTGAGTGGAAAGGTGAGAGTTTGGGCAGCTGTGCAGACAAAGAAAGCGCCCTTTGGCCTGGGCCTAAATGCTTGTGACACTCCACTGGGCCTGCCGGGCTCTGAGGGCCCTGCCCTGGGCCCCCTGCTCCCCTGCCCTTTGTTCAGTCACAGCAGAGATGGCCACACCCACTCCCTCAGTGAGGGCAGTGTTCCAACCTCCCTCAGCCCCGCCCCCTCTCCGCAGGTTACCATGGACTACAGAGGCTGCATTCTGAGGCCAGGGCGTTCCGAGAATGCCAAGGGCAGACATGATGACCTTAAATGATTTCCTCTTGTGTCAGTTTTGGTAAACTTTAGGAGCTAGGAAATGGTCCACTTGACAGAAATGTTCAAATTTACTGGCATTTCATATATTCTCTGCTCTAACATTGTCCTGACTCTTTCTGTATATTCTTTACTTATGTTTTTGTTTTCCTTAATCAAACTGTGTCTTTTAAATCTTTTCAAAGAAGATTCTTTGGACTTACTAAATCACCTGAATTTTATACGTTTTCTGTTGTATTAAGTTCTGCTCATATCTTTATTTAACTTTTTTCTATGTTCTCAGGGTTTATTGTTTTCATCTTCTGATGTCAATTAAAACACTTGGTTATTCATTTTAATAAATCTTTTTACTTATAAAGATTTGAACTTTTGAAGATTCCAGCTTACTTGTACGTTTCTAAGGGTCAGGTCCTCTCCACTGTTGCCGGCCTAAGGCTTAGTTCACCATATAGCAATGTATATATTGACCTATTTTCCCCTCGACTTTCTGTGATCCACTACATCTCACCTTTCTTTGCAGACAAGCCATTTGAAATACCCTTAACTTATTTCACAGCCAATAAGGCTTTGAAATAATGTTTATTTTTTAGAGAAATCTTCTTATATAATTAGGCAGAAAATCTGACCTGCCATAGTTTTCAAAACAGCATAATTTCACTCTTCTCAATGATTAATCTGTTGTATTACACAACCTTTGTGTATTTAGCTTTATCAATGACATGATCTTTAAAAATGTTTTAGAGATCCTACCAGTCTTTGAAAACATCCTCGTGCCTTGTTTCAGTTCCAGTTTTATGTATATTTTCTGCCTTGCACCCGATTATTCCTACATCTGATGGATGGCCTTGGGAATCTAATTCTGGTATTGATTGTTTTGGCTGATTATCTCCCCTTATAGCTGCTTTCTTCATTATTGTGTAAATTTAGATCATGAGCTCATGTTTAGCTAAACAGCTGACCTTATAAGAGGCTTAGGTGTGAACGCTCGTAAGTTTCAGCAGAAAGTCGGCAAAGATTTATTTGTGTCCCTCCAATGAGTGGCCCTCAAGGACCCCGTTTTCTACAAGTGTTGGTCCAATACTCCCTCTAGAGGCAGGGGACTCAGACAGGGCTGTTTTGAGGCCCCCGATCTGGGGCAGGGGCAGTGGGCGGCGTGTGGCCCGGGCAGGATCCTCTCCGCGTGTGTCCCAGGGACCCATCTGCCTGTGAGCCTCGGTCACCTGGCAGGATGCTACGAAACCCAGACCTATGCTTAGCTGTGCAGCGAGGTGTACTGCGCGGACAGGTTCCACACACACTTCAAGTAAGAGGGCGGCCTGAGTGGAAAGGTGAGAGTTTGGGCAGCTGTGCAGACAAAGAAAGCGCCCTTTGGCCTGGGCCTAAATGCTTGTGACACTCCACTGGGCCTGCCGGGCTCTGAGGGCCCTGCCCTGGGCCCCCTGCTCCCCTGCCCTTTGTTCAGTCACAGCAGAGATGGCCACACCCACTCCCTCATTGAGGGCAGTGTTCCAACCTCCCTCAGCCCCGCCCCCTCTCCGCAGGTTACCATGGACTACAGAGGCTGCATTCTGAGGCCAGGGCGTTCCGAGAATGCCAAGGGCAGACATGATGACCTTAAATGATTTCCTCTTGTGTCAGTTTTGGTAAACTTTAGGAGCTAGGAAATGGTCCACTTGACAGAAATGTTCAAATTTACTGGCATTTCATATATTCTCTGCTCTAACATTGTCCTGACTCTTTCTGTATATTCTTTACTTATGTTTTTGTTTTCCTTAATCAAAGTGTGTCTTTTAAATCTTTTCAAAGAAGATTCTTTGGACTTACTAAATCACCTGAATTTTATACGTTTTCTGTTGTATTAAGTTCTGCTCCTATCTTTATTTAACTTTTTTCTATGTTCTCAGGGTTTATTGTTTTCATCTTCTGATGTCAATTAAAACACTTGGTTATTCATTTTAATAAATCTTTTTACTTATAAAGATTTGAACTTTTGAAGATTCCAGCTTACTTGTACGTTTCTAAGGGTCAGGTCCTCTCCATTGTTGCCGGCCTAAGGCTTAGTTCACCATATAGCAATGTATATATTGACCTATTTTCCCCTCGACTTTCCGTGATCCACTACATCTCACCTTTCTTTGCAGACAAGCCATTTGAAACACCCTTAACTTATTTCACAGCCAATAAGGCTTTGAAATAATGTGTATTTTTTAGGGAAATCTTCTTATATAATTAGGCAGAAAATCTGACCTGCCATAGTTTTCAAAACAGCTTAACTTCACTCTTCTCAATGATTAATCTGTTGTATTACACAACCTTGGTGTATTTAGCTTTAGCAATGACATGTCCTTTAAAAATGTTTTAGAGATCCTACCAGTCTTTGAAAACATCCTCGTGCCTTGTTTCAGTTCCAGTTTATGTATATTTTCTGCCTTGCACCCGATTATTCCTACATCTGATGGATGGCCTTGGGAATCTAATTCTGGTATTGATTGTTTTGGCTGATTGTCTCCCCTTGTAGCTGCTTTCTTCATTATTGTGTAAATTTAGATCATGAGCTCATGTTTAGCTAAACAGCTGACCTTGTAAGAGGCTTAGTTGTGAACGCTCGTAAGTTTCAGAAGAAAGACGGCAAAGATTTATTTGTTTCCCTCCAATGAGTGGCCCTCAAGGACCCCGTTTTCTACAAGTGTTGGTCCAATACTCCCTCTAGAGGCAGGGGACTCAGACAGGGCTGCTTTGAGGCCCCCGATCTGGGGCAATGGCGGTTGGCGGCCTGTGGCCCGGGCAGGAGCCACTCCGCGTGTGTCCCAGGGACCCATCTGCCTGTGAGCCTCGGTCACCTGGCAGGAAGCTACGATGCCCAGACCTATGCTTAGCTGTGCAGCGAGGTGTACTGCGCGGACAGGTTCCACACACACTTCAAGTAAGAGGGCGGCCTGAGTGGAAAGGTGAGAGTTTGGGCAGCTGTGCAGACAAAGAAAGCGCCCTTTGGCCTGGGCCTAAATGCTTGTGACACTCCACTGGGCCTGCCGGGCTCTGAGGGCCCTGCCCTGGGCCCCCTGCTCCCCTGCCCTTTGTTCAGTCACAGCAGAGATGGCCACACCCACTCCCTCAGTGAGGGCAGTGTTCCAACCTCCCTCAGCCCCGCCCCCTCTCCGCAGGTTACCATGGACTACAGAGGCTGCATTCTGAGGCCAGGGCGTTCCGAGAATGCCAAGGGCAGACATGATGACCTTAAATGATTTCCTCTTGTGTCAGTTTTGGTAAACTTTAGGAGCTAGGAAATGGTCCACTTGACAGAAATGTTCAAATTTACTGGCATTTCATATATTCTCTGCTCAAACATTGTCCTGACTCTTTCTGTATATTCTTTACTTATGTTTTTGTTTTCCTTAATCAAAGTGTGTCTTTTAAATCTTTTCAAAGAAGATTCTTTGGACTTACTAAATCACCTGAATTTTATACGTTTTCTGTTGTATTAAGTTCTGCTCATATCTTTATTTAACTTTTTTCTATGTTCTCAGGGTTTATTGTTTTCATCTTCTGATGTCAATTAAAACACTTGGTTATTCATTTTAATAAATCTTTTTACTTATAAAAATTTGAACTTTTGAAGATTCCAGCTTACTTGTACGTTTCAAAGGGTCAGGTCCTCTCCACTGTTGCCGGCCTAAGGCTTAGTTCACCATATAGCAATGTATATATTGACCTATTTTCCCCTCGACTTTCTGTGATCCACTACATCTCACCTTTCTTTGCAGACAAGCCATTTGAAACACCCTTAACTTATTTCACAGCCAATAAGGCTTTGAAATAATGTTTATTTTTTAGAGAAATCTTCTTATATAATTAGGCAGAAAATCTGACCTGCCATAGTTTTCAAAACAGCATAATTTCACTCTTCTCAATGATTAATCTGTTGTATTACACAACCTTTGTGTATTTAGCTTTATCAATGACATGATCTTTAAAAATGTTTTAGAGATCCTACCAGTCTTTGAAAACATCCTCGTGCCTTGTTTCAGTTCCAGTTTTATGTATATTTTCCTCCTTGCACCCGATTATTCCTACATCTGATGGATGGCCTTGGGAATCTAATTCTGGTATTGATTGTTTTGGCTGATTGTCTCCCCTTATAGCTGCTTTCTTCATTATTGTGTAAATTTAGATCATGAGCTCATGTTTAGCTAAACAGCTGACCTTGTAAGAGGTTTAGGTGTGAACGCTCGTAAGTTTCAGCAGAAAGTCGGCAAAGATTTATTTGTGTCCCTCCAATGAGTGGCCCTCAAGGACCCCGTTTTCTACAAGTGTTGGTCCAATACTCCCTCTAGAGGCAGGGGACTCAGACAGGGCTGCTTTGCCGCCCCCGATCTGGGGCAGGGGCAGTGGGCAGCCTGTGGCCCGGGCAGGAGCCTCTCCGCGTGTGTCCCAGGGACCCATCTGCCTGTGAGCCTCGGTCACCTGGCAGGAAGCTACGATGCCCAGACCTATGCTTAGCTGTGCAGCGAGGTGTACTGCGCGGACAGGTTCCACACACACTTCAAGTAAGAGGGCGGCCTGAGTGGAAAGGTGAGAGTTTGGGCAGCTGTGCAGACAAAGAAAGCGCCCTTTGGCCTGGGCCTAAATGCTTGTGACACTCCACTGGGCCTGCCGGGCTCTGAGGGCCCTGCCCTGGGCCCCCTGCTCCCCTGCCCTTTGTTCAGTCACAGCAGAGATGGCCACACCCACTCCCTCAGTGAGGGCAGTGTTCCAACCTCCCTCAGCCCCGCCCCCTCTCCGCAGGTTACCATGGACTACAGAGGCTGCATTCTGAGGCCAGGGTGTTCCGAGAATGCCAAGGGCAGACATGATGACCTTAAATGATTTCCTCTTGTGTCAGTTTTGGTAAACTTTAGGAGCTAGGAAATGGTCCACTTGACAGAAATGTTCAAATTTACTGGCATTTCATATATTCTCTGCTCTAACATTGTCCTGACTCTTTCTGTATATTCTTTACTTATGTTTTTGTTTTCCTTAATCAAAGTGTGTCTTTTAAATATTTTCAAAGAAGATTCTTTGGACTTACTAAATCACCTGAATTTTATACGTTTTCTGTTGTATTAAGTTCTGCTCATATCTTTATTTAACTTTTTTCTATGTTCTCAGGGTTTATTGTTTTCATCTTCTGATGTCAATTAAAACACTTGGTTATTCATTTTAATAAATCTTTTTACATATAAAAATTTGAACTTTTGAAGATTCCAGCTTACTTGTACGTTTCTAAGGGTCAGGTCCTCTCCACTGTTGCCGGCCTAAGGCTTAGTTCACCATATAGCAATGTATATATTGACCTATTTTCCCCTCGACTTTCTGTGATCCACTACATCTCACCTTTCTTTGCAGACAAGCCATTTGAAACACCCTTAACTTATTTCACAGCCAATAAGGCTTTGAAATAATGTTTATTTTTTAGAGAAATCTTCTTATATAATTAGGCAGAAAATCTGACCTGCCATAGTTTTCAAAACAGCATAATTTCACTCTTCTCAATGATTAATCTGTTGTATTACACAACCTTTGTGTATTTAGCTTTATCAATGACATGATCTTTAAAAATGTTTTAGAGATCCTACCAGTCTTTGAAAACATCCTCGTGCCTTGTTTCAGTTCCAGTTTTATGTATATTTTCTGCCTTGCACCCGATTATTCCTACATCTGATGGATGGCCTTGGCAATCTAATTCTGGTATTGATTGTTTTGGCTGATTGTCTCCCCTTATAGCTGCTTTCTTCATTATTGTGTAAATTTAGATCATGAGCTCATGTTTAGCTAAACAGCTGACCTTATAAGAGGCTTAGGTGTGAACGCTCGTAAGTTTCAGCAGAAAGTCGGCAAAGATTTATTTGTGTCCCTCCAATGAGTGGCCCTCAAGGACCCCGTTTTCTACAAGTGTTGGTCCAATACTCCCTCTAGAGGCAGGGGACTCAGACAGGGCTGCATTGCGGCCCCCGATCTGGGGCAGGGGCAGTGGGCGGCGTGTGGCCCGGGCAGGATCCTCTCCGCGTGTGTCCCAGGGACCCATCTGCCTGTGAGCCTCGGTCACCTGGCAGGATGCTACGAAACCCAGACCTATGCTTAGCTGTGCAGCGAGGTGTACTGCGCGGACAGGTTCCACACACACATCAAGTAAGAGGGCGGCATGAGTGGAAAGGTGAGAGTTTGGGCAGCTGTGCAGACAAAGAAAGCGCCCTTTGGCCTGGGCCTAAATGCTTGTGACACTCCACTGGGCCTGCCGGGCTCTGAGGGCCCTGCCCTGGGCCCCCTGCTCCCCTGCCCTTTGTTCAGTCACAGCAGAGATGGCCACACCCACTCCCTCAGTGAGGGCAGTGTTCCAACCTCCCTCAGCCCCGCCCCCTCTCCGCAGGTTACCATGGACTACAGAGGCTGCATTCTGAGGCCAGGGCGTTCCGAGAATGCCAAGGGCAGACATGATGACCTTAAATGATTTCCTCTTGTGTCAGTTTTGGTAAACTTTAGGAGCTAGGAAATGGTCCACTTGACAGAAATGTTCAAATTTACTGGCATTTCATATATTCTCTGCTCTAACATTGTCCTGACTCTTTCTGTATATTCTTTACTTATGTTTTTGTTTTCCTTAATCAAAGTGTGTCTTTTAAATCTTTTCAAAGAAGATTCTTTGGACTTACTAAATCACCTGAATTTTATACGTTTTCTGTTGTATTAAGTTCTGCTCCTATCTTTATTTAACTTTTTTCTATGTTCTCAGGGTTTATTGTTTTCATCTTCTGATGTCAATTAAAACACTTGGTTATTCATTTTAATAAATCTTTTTACTTATAAAGATTTGAACTTTTGAAGATTCCAGCTTACTTGTACGTTTCTAAGGGTCAGGTCCTCTCCATTGTTGCCGGCCTAAGGCTTAGTTCACCATATAGCAATGTATATATTGACCTATTTTCCCCTCGACTTTCCGTGATCCACTACATCTCACCTTTCTTTGCAGACAAGCCATTTGAAACACCCTTAACTTATTTCACAGCCAATAAGGCTTTGAAATAATGTGTATTTTTTAGGGAAATCTTCTTATATAATTAGGCAGAAAATCTGACCTGCCATAGTTTTCAAAACAGCTTAACTTCACTCTTCTCAATGATTAATCTGTTGTATTACACAACCTTGGTGTATTTAGCTTTAGCAATGACATGTCCTTTAAAAATGTTTTAGAGATCCTACCAGTCTTTGAAAACATCCTCGTGCCTTGTTTCAGTTCCAGTTTATGTATATTTTCTGCCTTGCACCCGATTATTCCTACATCTGATGGATGGCCTTGGGAATCTAATTCTGGTATTGATTGTTTTGGCTGATTGTCTCCCCTTGTAGCTGCTTTCTTCATTATTGTGTAAATTTAGATCATGAGCTCATGTTTAGCTAAACAGCTGACCTTGTAAGAGGCTTAGTTGTGAACGCTCGTAAGTTTCAGAAGAAAGACGGCAAAGATTTATTTGTTTCCCTCCAATGAGTGGCCCTCAAGGACCCCGTTTTCTACAAGTGTTGGTCCAATACTCCCTCTAGAGGCAGGGGACTCAGACAGGGCTGCTTTGAGGCCCCCGATCTGGGGCAATGGCGGTTGGCGGCCTGTGGCCCGGGCAGGAGCCACTCCGCGTGTGTCCCAGGGACCCATCTGCCTGTGAGCCTCGGTCACCTGGCAGGAAGCTACGATGCCCAGACCTATGCTTAGCTGTGCAGCGAGGTGTACTGCGCGGACAGGTTCCACACACACTTCAAGTAAGAGGGCGGCCTGAGTGGAAAGGTGAGAGTTTGGGCAGCTGTGCAGACAAAGAAAGCGCCCTATGGCCTGGGCCTAAATGCTTGTGACACTCCACTGGGCCTGCCGGGCTCTGAGGGCCCTGCCCTGGGCCCCCTGCTCCCCTGCCCTTTGTTCAGTCACAGCAGAGATGGCCACACCCACTCCCTCAGTGAGGGCAGTGTTCCAACCTCCCTCAGCCCCGCCCCCTCTCCGCAGGTTACCATGGACTACAGAGGCTGCATTCTGAGGCCAGGGCGTTCCGAGAATGCCAAGGGCAGACATGATGACCTTAAATGATTTCCTCTTGTGTCAGTTTTGGTAAACTTTAGGAGCTAGGAAATGGTCCACTTGACAGAAATGTTCAAATTTACTGGCATTTCATATATTCTCTGCTCAAACATTGTCCTGACTCTTTCTGTATATGCTTTACTTATGTTTTTGTTTTCCTTAATCAAAGTGTGTCTTTTAAATCTTTTCAAAGAAGATTCTTTGGACTTACTAAATCACCTGAATTTTATACGTTTTCTGTTGTATTAAGTTCTGCTCATATCTTTATTTAACTTTTTTCTATGTTCTCAGGGTTTATTGTTTTCATCTTCTGATGTCAATTAAAACACTTGGTTATTCATTTTAATAAATCTTTTTACTTATAAAAATTTGAACTTTTGAAGATTCCAGCTTACTTGTACGTTTCAAAGGGTCAGGTCCTCTCCACTGTTGCCGGCCTAAGGCTTAGTTCACCATATAGCAATGTATATATTGACCTATTTTCCCCTCGACTTTCTGTGATCCACTACATCTCACCTTTCTTTGCAGACAAGCCATTTGAAACACCCTTAACTTATTTCACAGCCAATAAGGCTTTGAAATAATGTTTATTTTTTAGAGAAATCTTCTTATATAATTAGGCAGAAAATCTGACCTGCCATAGTTTTCAAAACAGCATAATTTCACTCTTCTCAATGATTAATCTGTTGTATTACACAACCTTTGTGTATTTAGCTTTATCAATGACATGATCTTTAAAAATGTTTTAGAGATCCTACCAGTCTTTGAAAACATCCTCGTGCCTTGTTTCAGTTCCAGTTTTATGTATATTTTCCTCCTTGCACCCGATTATTCCTACATCTGATGGATGGCCTTGGGAATCTAATTCTGGTATTGATTGTTTTGGCTGATTGTCTCCCCTTATAGCTGCTTTCTTCATTATTGTGTAAATTTAGATCATGAGCTCATGTTTAGCTAAACAGCTGACCTTATAAGAGGCTTAGGTGTGAACGCTCGTAAGTTTCAGCAGAAAGTCGGCAAAGATTTATTTGTGTCCCTCCAATGAGTGGCCCTCAAGGACCCCGTTTTCTACAAGTGTTGGTCCAATACTCCCTCTAGAGGCAGGGGACTCAGACAGGGCTGCATTGCGGCCCCCGATCTGGGGCAGGGGCAGTGGGCGGCGTGTGGCCCGGGCAGGATCCTCTCCGCGTGTGTCCCAGGGACCCATCTGCCTGTGAGCCTCGGTCACCTGGCAGGATGCTACGAAACCCAGACCTATGCTTAGCTGTGCAGCGAGGTGTACTGCGCGGACAGGTTCCACACACACATCAAGTAAGAGGGCGGCATGAGTGGAAAGGTGAGAGTTTGGGCAGCTGTGCAGACAAAGAAAGCGCCCTTTGGCCTGGGCCTAAATGCTTGTGACACTCCACTGGGCCTGCCGGGCTCTGAGGGCCCTGCCCTGGGCCCCCTGCTCCCCTGCCCTTTGTTCAGTCACAGCAGAGATGGCCACACCCACTCCCTCAGTGAGGGCAGTGTTCCAACCTCCCTCAGCCCCGCCCCCTCTCCGCAGGTTACCATGGACTACAGAGGCTGCATTCTGAGGCCAGGGCGTTCCGAGAATGCCAAGGGCAGACATGATGACCTTAAATGATTTCCTCTTGTGTCAGTTTTGGTAAACTTTAGGAGCTAGGAAATGGTCCACTTGACAGAAATGTTCAAATTTACTGGCATTTCATATATTCTCTGCTCTAACATTGTCCTGACTCTTTCTGTATATTCTTTACTTATGTTTTTGTTTTCCTTAATCAAAGTGTGTCTTTTAAATCTTTTCAAAGAAGATTCTTTGGACTTACTAAATCACCTGAATTTTATACGTTTTCTGTTGTATTAAGTTCTGCTCCTATCTTTATTTAACTTTTTTCTATGTTCTCAGGGTTTATTGTTTTCATCTTCTGATGTCAATTAAAACACTTGGTTATTCATTTTAATAAATCTTTTTACTTATAAAGATTTGAACTTTTGAAGATTCCAGCTTACTTGTACGTTTCTAAGGGTCAGGTCCTCTCCATTGTTGCCGGCCTAAGGCTTAGTTCACCATATAGCAATGTATATATTGACCTATTTTCCCCTCGACTTTCCGTGATCCACTACATCTCACCTTTCTTTGCAGACAAGCCATTTGAAACACCCTTAACTTATTTCACAGCCAATAAGGCTTTGAAATAATGTGTATTTTTTAGGGAAATCTTCTTATATAATTAGGCAGAAAATCTGACCTGCCATAGTTTTCAAAACAGCTTAACTTCACTCTTCTCAATGATTAATCTGTTGTATTACACAACCTTGGTGTATTTAGCTTTAGCAATGACATGTCCTTTAAAAATGTTTTAGAGATCCTACCAGTCTTTGAAAACATCCTCGTGCCTTGTTTCAGTTCCAGTTTATGTATATTTTCTGCCTTGCACCCGATTATTCCTACATCTGATGGATGGCCTTGGGAATCTAATTCTGGTATTGATTGTTTTGGCTGATTGTCTCCCCTTGTAGCTGCTTTCTTCATTATTGTGTAAATTTAGATCATGAGCTCATGTTTAGCTAAACAGCTGACCTTGTAAGAGGCTTAGTTGTGAACGCTCGTAAGTTTCAGAAGAAAGACGGCAAAGATTTATTTGTTTCCCTCCAATGAGTGGCCCTCAAGGACCCCGTTTTCTACAAGTGTTGGTCCAATACTCCCTCTAGAGGCAGGGGACTCAGACAGGGCTGCTTTGAGGCCCCCGATCTGGGGCAATGGCGGTTGGCGGCCTGTGGCCCGGGCAGGAGCCACTCCGCGTGTGTCCCAGGGACCCATCTGCCTGTGAGCCTCGGTCACCTGGCAGGAAGCTACGATGCCCAGACCTATGCTTAGCTGTGCAGCGAGGTGTACTGCGCGGACAGGTTCCACACACACTTCAAGTAAGAGGGCGGCCTGAGTGGAAAGGTGAGAGTTTGGGCAGCTGTGCAGACAAAGAAAGCGCCCTTTGGCCTGGGCCTAAATGCTTGTGACACTCCACTGGGCCTGCCGGGCTCTGAGGGCCCTGCCCTGGGCCCCCTGCTCCCCTGCCCTTTGTTCAGTCACAGCAGAGATGGCCACACCCACTCCCTCAGTGAGGGCAGTGTTCCAACCTCCCTCAGCCCCGCCCCCTCTCCGCAGGTTACCATGGACTACAGAGGCTGCATTCTGAGGCCAGGGCGTTCCGAGAATGCCAAGGGCAGACATGATGACCTTAAATGATTTCCTCTTGTGTCAGTTTTGGTAAACTTTAGGAGCTAGGAAATGGTCCACTTGACAGAAATGTTCAAATTTACTGGCATTTCATATATTCTCTGCTCAAACATTGTCCTGACTCTTTCTGTATATTCTTTACTTATGTTTTTGTTTTCCTTAATCAAAGTGTGTCTTTTAAATCTTTTCAAAGAAGATTCTTTGGACTTACTAAATCACCTGAATTTTATACGTTTTCTGTTGTATTAAGTTCTGCTCCTATCTTTATTTAACTTTTTTCTATGTTCTCAGGGTTTATTGTTTTCATCTTCTGATGTCAATTAAAACACTTGGTTATTCATTTTAATAAATCTTTTTACTTATAAAGATTTGAACTTTTGAAGATTCCAGCTTACTTGTACGTTTCTAAGGGTCAGGTCCTCTCCATTGTTGCCGGCCTAAGGCTTAGTTCACCATATAGCAATGTATATATTGACCTATTTTCCCCTCGACTTTCCGTGATCCACTACATCTCACCTTTCTTTGCAGACAAGCCATTTGAAACACCCTTAACTTATTTCACAGCCAATAAGGCTTTGAAATAATGTGTATTTTTTAGGGAAATCTTCTTATATAATTAGGCAGAAAATCTGACCTGCCATAGTTTTCAAAACAGCTTAACTTCACTCTTCTCAATGATTAATCTGTTGTATTACACAACCTTGGTGTATTTAGCTTTAGCAATGACATGTCCTTTAAAAATGTTTTAGAGATCCTACCAGTCTTTGAAAACATCCTCGTGCCTTGTTTCAGTTCCAGTTTATGTATATTTTCTGCCTTGCACCCGATTATTCCTACATCTGATGGATGGCCTTGGGAATCTAATTCTGGTATTGATTGTTTTGGCTGATTGTCTCCCCTTGTAGCTGCTTTCTTCATTATTGTGTAAATTTAGATCATGAGCTCATGTTTAGCTAAACAGCTGACCTTGTAAGAGGCTTAGTTGTGAACGCTCGTAAGTTTCACAAGAAAGACGGCAAAGATTTATTTGTTTCCCTCCAATGAGTGGCCCTCAAGGACCCCGTTTTCTACAAGTGTTGGTCCAATACTCCCTCTAGAGGCAGGGGACTCAGACAGGGCTGCTTTGAGGCCCCCGATCTGGGGCAATGGCGGTTGGCGGCCTGTGGCCCGGGCAGGAGCCACTCCGCGTGTGTCCCAGGGACCCATCTGCCTGTGAGCCTCGGTCACCTGGCAGGAAGCTACGATGCCCAGACCTATGCTTAGCTGTGCAGCGAGGTGTACTGCGCGGACAGGTTCCACACACACTTCAAGTAAGAGGGCGGCCTGAGTGGAAAGGTGAGAGTTTGGGCAGCTGTGCAGACAAAGAAAGCGCCCTTTGGCCTGGGCCTAAATGCTTGTGACACTCCACTGGGCCTGCCGGGCTCTGAGGGCCCTGCCCTGGGCCCCCTGCTCCCCTGCCCTTTGTTCAGTCACAGCAGAGATGGCCACACCCACTCCCTCAGTGAGGGCAGTGTTCCAACCTCCCTCAGCCCCGCCCCCTCTCCGCAGGTTACCATGGACTACAGAGGCTGCATTCTGAGGCCAGGGCGTTCCGAGAATGCCAAGGGCAGACATGATGACCTTAAATGATTTCCTCTTGTGTCAGTTTTGGTAAACTTTAGGAGCTAGGAAATGGTCCACTTGACAGAAATGTTCAAATTTACTGGCATTTCATATATTCTCTGCTCAAACATTGTCCTGACTCTTTCTGTATATTCTTTACTTATGTTTTTGTTTTCCTTAATCAAAGTGTGTCTTTTAAATCTTTTCAAAGAAGATTCTTTGGACTTACTAAATCACCTGAATTTTATACGTTTTCTGTTGTATTAAGTTCTGCTCATATCTTTATTTAACTTTTTTCTATGTTCTCAGGGTTTATTGTTTTCATCTTCTGATGTCAATTAAAACACTTGGTTATTCATTTTAATAAATCTTTTTACTTATAAAAATTTGAACTTTTGAAGATTCCAGCTTACTTGTACGTTTCAAAGGGTCAGGTCCTCTCCACTGTTGCCGGCCTAAGGCTTAGTTCACCATATAGCAATGTATATATTGACCTATTTTCCCCTCGACTTTCTGTGATCCACTACATCTCACCTTTCTTTGCAGACAAGCCATTTGAAACACCCTTAACTTATTTCACAGCCAATAAGGCTTTGAAATAATGTTTATTTTTTAGAGAAATCTTCTTATATAATTAGGCAGAAAATCTGACCTGCCATAGTTTTCAAAACAGCATAATTTCACTCTTCTCAATGATTAATCTGTTGTATTACACAACCTTTGTGTATTTAGCTTTATCAATGACATGATCTTTAAAAATGTTTTAGAGATCCTACCAGTCTTTGAAAACATCCTCGTGCCTTGTTTCAGTTCCAGTTTTATGTATATTTTCCTCCTTGCACCCGATTATTCCTACATCTGATGGATGGCCTTGGGAATCTAATTCTGGTATTGATTGTTTTGGCTGATTGTCTCCCCTTATAGCTGCTTTCTTCATTATTGTGTAAATTTAGATCATGAGCTCATGTTTAGCTAAACAGCTGACCTTGTAAGAGGTTTAGGTGTGAACGCTCGTAAGTTTCAGCAGAAAGTCGGCAAAGATTTATTTGTGTCCCTCCAATGAGTGGCCCTCAAGGACCCCGTTTTCTACAAGTGTTGGTCCAATACTCCCTCTAGAGGCAGGGGACTCAGACAGGGCTGCTTTGCCGCCCCCGATCTGGGGCAGGGGCAGTGGGCAGCCTGTGGCCCGGGCAGGAGCCTCTCCGCGTGTGTCCCAGGGACCCATCTGCCTGTGAGCCTCGGTCACCTGGCAGGAAGCTACGATGCCCAGACCTATGCTTAGCTGTGCAGCGAGGTGTACTGCGCGGACAGGTTCCACACACACTTCAAGTAAGAGGGCGGCCTGAGTGGAAAGGTGAGAGTTTGGGCAGCTGTGCAGACAAAGAAAGCGCCCTTTGGCCTGGGCCTAAATGCTTGTGACACTCCACTGGGCCTGCCGGGCTCTGAGGGCCCTGCCCTGGGCCCCCTGCTCCCCTGCCCTTTGTTCAGTCACAGCAGAGATGGCCACACCCACTCCCTCAGTGAGGGCAGTGTTCCAACCTCCCTCAGCCCCGCCCCCTCTCCGCAGGTTACCATGGACTACAGAGGCTGCATTCTGAGGCCAGGGTGTTCCGAGAATGCCAAGGGCAGACATGATGACCTTAAATGATTTCCTCTTGTGTCAGTTTTGGTAAACTTTAGGAGCTAGGAAATGGTCCACTTGACAGAAATGTTCAAATTTACTGGCATTTCATATATTCTCTGCTCTAACATTGTCCTGACTCTTTCTGTATATTCTTTACTTATGTTTTTGTTTTCCTTAATCAAAGTGTGTCTTTTAAATATTTTCAAAGAAGATTCTTTGGACTTACTAAATCACCTGAATTTTATACGTTTTCTGTTGTATTAAGTTCTGCTCATATCTTTATTTAACTTTTTTCTATGTTCTCAGGGTTTATTGTTTTCATCTTCTGATGTCAATTAAAACACTTGGTTATTCATTTTAATAAATCTTTTTACATATAAAAATTTGAACTTTTGAAGATTCCAGCTTACTTGTACGTTTCTAAGGGTCAGGTCCTCTCCACTGTTGCCGGCCTAAGGCTTAGTTCACCATATAGCAATGTATATATTGACCTATTTTCCCCTCGACTTTCTGTGATCCACTACATCTCACCTTTCTTTGCAGACAAGCCATTTGAAACACCCTTAACTTATTTCACAGCCAATAAGGCTTTGAAATAATGTTTATTTTTTAGAGAAATCTTCTTATATAATTAGGCAGAAAATCTGACCTGCCATAGTTTTCAAAACAGCATAATTTCACTCTTCTCAATGATTAATCTGTTGTATTACACAACCTTTGTGTATTTAGCTTTATCAATGACATGATCTTTAAAAATGTTTTAGAGATCCTACCAGTCTTTGAAAACATCCTCGTGCCTTGTTTCAGTTCCAGTTTTATGTATATTTTCTGCCTTGCACCCGATTATTCCTACATCTGATGGATGGCCTTGGCAATCTAATTCTGGTATTGATTGTTTTGGCTGATTGTCTCCCCTTATAGCTGCTTTCTTCATTATTGTGTAAATTTAGATCATGAGCTCATGTTTAGCTAAACAGCTGACCTTATAAGAGGCTTAGGTGTGAACGCTCGTAAGTTTCAGCAGAAAGTCGGCAAAGATTTATTTGTGTCCCTCCAATGAGTGGCCCTCAAGGACCCCGTTTTCTACAAGTGTTGGTCCAATACTCCCTCTAGAGGCAGGGGACTCAGACAGGGCTGCATTGCGGCCCCCGATCTGGGGCAGGGGCAGTGGGCGGCGTGTGGCCCGGGCAGGATCCTCTCCGAGTGTGTCCCAGGGACCCATCTGCCTGTGAGCCTCGGTCACCTGGCAGGATGCTACGAAACCCAGACCTATGCTTAGCTGTGCAGCGAGGTGTACTGCGCGGACAGGTTCCACACACACATCAAGTAAGAGGGCGGCATGAGTGGAAAGGTGAGAGTTTGGGCAGCTGTGCAGACAAAGAAAGCGCCCTTTGGCCTGGGCCTAAATGCTTGTGACACTCCACTGGGCCTGCCGGGCTCTGAGGGCCCTGCCCTGGGCCCCCTGCTCCCCTGCCCTTTGTTCAGTCACAGCAGAGATGGCCACACCCACTCCCTCAGTGAGGGCAGTGTTCCAACCTCCCTCAGCCCCGCCCCCTCTCCGCAGGTTACCATGGACTACAGAGGCTGCATTCTGAGGCCAGGGCGTTCCGAGAATGCCAAGGGCAGACATGATGACCTTAAATGATTTCCTCTTGTGTCAGTTTTGGTAAACTTTAGGAGCTAGGAAATGGTCCACTTGACAGAAATGTTCAAATTTACTGGCATTTCATATATTCTCTGCTCTAACATTGTCCTGACTCTTTCTGTATATTCTTTACTTATGTTTTTGTTTTCCTTAATCAAAGTGTGTCTTTTAAATCTTTTCAAAGAAGATTCTTTGGACTTACTAAATCACCTGAATTTTATACGTTTTCTGTTGTATTAAGTTCTGCTCCTATCTTTATTTAACTTTTTTCTATGTTCTCAGGGTTTATTGTTTTCATCTTCTGATGTCAATTAAAACACTTGGTTATTCATTTTAATAAATCTTTTTACTTATAAAGATTTGAACTTTTGAAGATTCCAGCTTACTTGTACGTTTCTAAGGGTCAGGTCCTCTCCATTGTTGCCGGCCTAAGGCTTAGTTCACCATATAGCAATGTATATATTGACCTATTTTCCCCTCGACTTTCCGTGATCCACTACATCTCACCTTTCTTTGCAGACAAGCCATTTGAAACACCCTTAACTTATTTCACAGCCAATAAGGCTTTGAAATAATGTGTATTTTTTAGGGAAATCTTCTTATATAATTAGGCAGAAAATCTGACCTGCCATAGTTTTCAAAACAGCTTAACTTCACTCTTCTCAATGATTAATCTGTTGTATTACACAACCTTGGTGTATTTAGCTTTAGCAATGACATGTCCTTTAAAAATGTTTTAGAGATCCTACCAGTCTTTGAAAACATCCTCGTGCCTTGTTTCAGTTCCAGTTTATGTATATTTTCTGCCTTGCACCCGATTATTCCTACATCTGATGGATGGCCTTGGGAATCTAATTCTGGTATTGATTGTTTTGGCTGATTGTCTCCCCTTGTAGCTGCTTTCTTCATTATTGTGTAAATTTAGATCATGAGCTCATGTTTAGCTAAACAGCTGACCTTGTAAGAGGCTTAGTTGTGAACGCTCGTAAGTTTCAGAAGAAAGACGGCAAAGATTTATTTGTTTCCCTCCAATGAGTGGCCCTCAAGGACCCCGTTTTCTACAAGTGTTGGTCCAATACTCCCTCTAGAGGCAGGGGACTCAGACAGGGCTGCTTTGAGGCCCCCGATCTGGGGCAATGGCGGTTGGCGGCCTGTGGCCCGGGCAGGAGCCACTCCGCGTGTGTCCCAGGGACCCATCTGCCTGTGAGCCTCGGTCACCTGGCAGGAAGCTACGATGCCCAGACCTATGCTTAGCTGTGCAGCGAGGTGTACTGCGCGGACAGGTTCCACACACACTTCAAGTAAGAGGGCGGCCTGAGTGGAAAGGTGAGAGTTTGGGCAGCTGTGCAGACAAAGAAAGCGCCCTATGGCCTGGGCCTAAATGCTTGTGACACTCCACTGGGCCTGCCGGGCTCTGAGGGCCCTGCCCTGGGCCCCCTGCTCCCCTGCCCTTTGTTCAGTCACAGCAGAGATGGCCACACCCACTCCCTCAGTGAGGGCAGTGTTCCAACCTCCCTCAGCCCCGCCCCCTCTCCGCAGGTTACCATGGACTACAGAGGCTGCATTCTGAGGCCAGGGCGTTCCGAGAATGCCAAGGGCAGACATGATGACCTTAAATGATTTCCTCTTGTGTCAGTTTTGGTAAACTTTAGGAGCTAGGAAATGGTCCACTTGACAGAAATGTTCAAATTTACTGGCATTTCATATATTCTCTGCTCAAACATTGTCCTGACTCTTTCTGTATATGCTTTACTTATGTTTTTGTTTTCCTTAATCAAAGTGTGTCTTTTAAATCTTTTCAAAGAAGATTCTTTGGACTTACTAAATCACCTGAATTTTATACGTTTTCTGTTGTATTAAGTTCTGCTCATATCTTTATTTAACTTTTTTCTATGTTCTCAGGGTTTATTGTTTTCATCTTCTGATGTCAATTAAAACACTTGGTTATTCATTTTAATAAATCTTTTTACTTATAAAAATTTGAACTTTTGAAGATTCCAGCTTACTTGTACGTTTCAAAGGGTCAGGTCCTCTCCACTGTTGCCGGCCTAAGGCTTAGTTCACCATATAGCAATGTATATATTGACCTATTTTCCCCTCGACTTTCTGTGATCCACTACATCTCACCTTTCTTTGCAGACAAGCCATTTGAAACACCCTTAACTTATTTCACAGCCAATAAGGCTTTGAAATAATGTTTATTTTTTAGAGAAATCTTCTTATATAATTAGGCAGAAAATCTGACCTGCCATAGTTTTCAAAACAGCATAATTTCACTCTTCTCAATGATTAATCTGTTGTATTACACAACCTTTGTGTATTTAGCTTTATCAATGACATGATCTTTAAAAATGTTTTAGAGATCCTACCAGTCTTTGAAAACATCCTCGTGCCTTGTTTCAGTTCCAGTTTTATGTATATTTTCCTCCTTGCACCCGATTATTCCTACATCTGATGGATGGCCTTGGGAATCTAATTCTGGTATTGATTGTTTTGGCTGATTGTCTCCCCTTATAGCTGCTTTCTTCATTATTGTGTAAATTTAGATCATGAGCTCATGTTTAGCTAAACAGCTGACCTTATAAGAGGCTTAGGTGTGAACGCTCGTAAGTTTCAGCAGAAAGTCGGCAAAGATTTATTTGTGTCCCTCCAATGAGTGGCCCTCAAGGACCCCGTTTTCTACAAGTGTTGGTCCAATACTCCCTCTAGAGGCAGGGGACTCAGACAGGGCTGCATTGCGGCCCCCGATCTGGGGCAGGGGCAGTGGGCGGCGTGTGGCCCGGGCAGGATCCTCTCCGCGTGTGTCCCAGGGACCCATCTGCCTGTGAGCCTCGGTCACCTGGCAGGATGCTACGAAACCCAGACCTATGCTTAGCTGTGCAGCGAGGTGTACTGCGCGGACAGGTTCCACACACACATCAAGTAAGAGGGCGGCATGAGTGGAAAGGTGAGAGTTTGGGCAGCTGTGCAGACAAAGAAAGCGCCCTTTGGCCTGGGCCTAAATGCTTGTGACACTCCACTGGGCCTGCCGGGCTCTGAGGGCCCTGCCCTGGGCCCCCTGCTCCCCTGCCCTTTGTTCAGTCACAGCAGAGATGGCCACACCCACTCCCTCAGTGAGGGCAGTGTTCCAACCTCCCTCAGCCCCGCCCCCTCTCCGCAGGTTACCATGGACTACAGAGGCTGCATTCTGAGGCCAGGGCGTTCCGAGAATGCCAAGGGCAGACATGATGACCTTAAATGATTTCCTCTTGTGTCAGTTTTGGTAAACTTTAGGAGCTAGGAAATGGTCCACTTGACAGAAATGTTCAAATTTACTGGCATTTCATATATTCTCTGCTCTAACATTGTCCTGACTCTTTCTGTATATTCTTTACTTATGTTTTTGTTTTCCTTAATCAAAGTGTGTCTTTTAAATCTTTTCAAAGAAGATTCTTTGGACTTACTAAATCACCTGAATTTTATACGTTTTCTGTTGTATTAAGTTCTGCTCCTATCTTTATTTAACTTTTTTCTATGTTCTCAGGGTTTATTGTTTTCATCTTCTGATGTCAATTAAAACACTTGGTTATTCATTTTAATAAATCTTTTTACTTATAAAGATTTGAACTTTTGAAGATTCCAGCTTACTTGTACGTTTCTAAGGGTCAGGTCCTCTCCATTGTTGCCGGCCTAAGGCTTAGTTCACCATATAGCAATGTATATATTGACCTATTTTCCCCTCGACTTTCCGTGATCCACTACATCTCACCTTTCTTTGCAGACAAGCCATTTGAAACACCCTTAACTTATTTCACAGCCAATAAGGCTTTGAAATAATGTGTATTTTTTAGGGAAATCTTCTTATATAATTAGGCAGAAAATCTGACCTGCCATAGTTTTCAAAACAGCTTAACTTCACTCTTCTCAATGATTAATCTGTTGTATTACACAACCTTGGTGTATTTAGCTTTAGCAATGACATGTCCTTTAAAAATGTTTTAGAGATCCTACCAGTCTTTGAAAACATCCTCGTGCCTTGTTTCAGTTCCAGTTTATGTATATTTTCTGCCTTGCACCCGATTATTCCTACATCTGATGGATGGCCTTGGGAATCTAATTCTGGTATTGATTGTTTTGGCTGATTGTCTCCCCTTGTAGCTGCTTTCTTCATTATTGTGTAAATTTAGATCATGAGCTCATGTTTAGCTAAACAGCTGACCTTGTAAGAGGCTTAGTTGTGAACGCTCGTAAGTTTCAGAAGAAAGACGGCAAAGATTTATTTGTTTCCCTCCAATGAGTGGCCCTCAAGGACCCCGTTTTCTACAAGTGTTGGTCCAATACTCCCTCTAGAGGCAGGGGACTCAGACAGGGCTGCTTTGAGGCCCCCGATCTGGGGCAATGGCGGTTGGCGGCCTGTGGCCCGGGCAGGAGCCACTCCGCGTGTGTCCCAGGGACCCATCTGCCTGTGAGCCTCGGTCACCTGGCAGGAAGCTACGATGCCCAGACCTATGCTTAGCTGTGCAGCGAGGTGTACTGCGCGGACAGGTTCCACACACACTTCAAGTAAGAGGGCGGCCTGAGTGGAAAGGTGAGAGTTTGGGCAGCTGTGCAGACAAAGAAAGCGCCCTTTGGCCTGGGCCTAAATGCTTGTGACACTCCACTGGGCCTGCCGGGCTCTGAGGGCCCTGCCCTGGGCCCCCTGCTCCCCTGCCCTTTGTTCAGTCACAGCAGAGATGGCCACACCCACTCCCTCAGTGAGGGCAGTGTTCCAACCTCCCTCAGCCCCGCCCCCTCTCCGCAGGTTACCATGGACTACAGAGGCTGCATTCTGAGGCCAGGGCGTTCCGAGAATGCCAAGGGCAGACATGATGACCTTAAATGATTTCCTCTTGTGTCAGTTTTGGTAAACTTTAGGAGCTAGGAAATGGTCCACTTGACAGAAATGTTCAAATTTACTGGCATTTCATATATTCTCTGCTCAAACATTGTCCTGACTCTTTCTGTATATTCTTTACTTATGTTTTTGTTTTCCTTAATCAAAGTGTGTCTTTTAAATCTTTTCAAAGAAGATTCTTTGGACTTACTAAATCACCTGAATTTTATACGTTTTCTGTTGTATTAAGTTCTGCTCATATCTTTATTTAACTTTTTTCTATGTTCTCAGGGTTTATTGTTTTCATCTTCTGATGTCAATTAAAACACTTGGTTATTCATTTTAATAAATCTTTTTACTTATAAAAATTTGAACTTTTGAAGATTCCAGCTTACTTGTACGTTTCAAAGGGTCAGGTCCTCTCCACTGTTGCCGGCCTAAGGCTTAGTTCACCATATAGCAATGTATATATTGACCTATTTTCCCCTCGACTTTCTGTGATCCACTACATCTCACCTTTCTTTGCAGACAAGCCATTTGAAACACCCTTAACTTATTTCACAGCCAATAAGGCTTTGAAATAATGTTTATTTTTTAGAGAAATCTTCTTATATAATTAGGCAGAAAATCTGACCTGCCATAGTTTTCAAAACAGCATAATTTCACTCTTCTCAATGATTAATCTGTTGTATTACACAACCTTTGTGTATTTAGCTTTATCAATGACATGATCTTTAAAAATGTTTTAGAGATCCTACCAGTCTTTGAAAACATCCTCGTGCCTTGTTTCAGTTCCAGTTTTATGTATATTTTCCTCCTTGCACCCGATTATTCCTACATCTGATGGATGGCCTTGGGAATCTAATTCTGGTATTGATTGTTTTGGCTGATTGTCTCCCCTTATAGCTGCTTTCTTCATTATTGTGTAAATTTAGATCATGAGCTCATGTTTAGCTAAACAGCTGACCTTGTAAGAGGTTTAGGTGTGAACGCTCGTAAGTTTCAGCAGAAAGTCGGCAAAGATTTATTTGTGTCCCTCCAATGAGTGGCCCTCAAGGACCCCGTTTTCTACAAGTGTTGGTCCAATACTCCCTCTAGAGGCAGGGGACTCAGACAGGGCTGCTTTGCCGCCCCCGATCTGGGGCAGGGGCAGTGGGCAGCCTGTGGCCCGGGCAGGAGCCTCTCCGCGTGTGTCCCAGGGACCCATCTGCCTGTGAGCCTCGGTCACCTGGCAGGAAGCTACGATGCCCAGACCTATGCTTAGCTGTGCAGCGAGGTGTACTGCGCGGACAGGTTCCACACACACTTCAAGTAAGAGGGCGGCCTGAGTGGAAAGGTGAGAGTTTGGGCAGCTGTGCAGACAAAGAAAGCGCCCTTTGGCCTGGGCCTAAATGCTTGTGACACTCCACTGGGCCTGCCGGGCTCTGAGGGCCCTGCCCTGGGCCCCCTGCTCCCCTGCCCTTTGTTCAGTCACAGCAGAGATGGCCACACCCACTCCCTCAGTGAGGGCAGTGTTCCAACCTCCCTCAGCCCCGCCCCCTCTCCGCAGGTTACCATGGACTACAGAGGCTGCATTCTGAGGCCAGGGTGTTCCGAGAATGCCAAGGGCAGACATGATGACCTTAAATGATTTCCTCTTGTGTCAGTTTTGGTAAACTTTAGGAGCTAGGAAATGGTCCACTTGACAGAAATGTTCAAATTTACTGGCATTTCATATATTCTCTGCTCTAACATTGTCCTGACTCTTTCTGTATATTCTTTACTTATGTTTTTGTTTTCCTTAATCAAAGTGTGTCTTTTAAATATTTTCAAAGAAGATTCTTTGGACTTACTAAATCACCTGAATTTTATACGTTTTCTGTTGTATTAAGTTCTGCTCATATCTTTATTTAACTTTTTTCTATGTTCTCAGGGTTTATTGTTTTCATCTTCTGATGTCAATTAAAACACTTGGTTATTCATTTTAATAAATCTTTTTACATATAAAAATTTGAACTTTTGAAGATTCCAGCTTACTTGTACGTTTCTAAGGGTCAGGTCCTCTCCACTGTTGCCGGCCTAAGGCTTAGTTCACCATATAGCAATGTATATATTGACCTATTTTCCCCTCGACTTTCTGTGATCCACTACATCTCACCTTTCTTTGCAGACAAGCCATTTGAAACACCCTTAACTTATTTCACAGCCAATAAGGCTTTGAAATAATGTTTATTTTTTAGAGAAATCTTCTTATATAATTAGGCAGAAAATCTGACCTGCCATAGTTTTCAAAACAGCATAATTTCACTCTTCTCAATGATTAATCTGTTGTATTACACAACCTTTGTGTATTTAGCTTTATCAATGACATGATCTTTAAAAATGTTTTAGAGATCCTACCAGTCTTTGAAAACATCCTCGTGCCTTGTTTCAGTTCCAGTTTTATGTATATTTTCTGCCTTGCACCCGATTATTCCTACATCTGATGGATGGCCTTGGCAATCTAATTCTGGTATTGATTGTTTTGGCTGATTGTCTCCCCTTATAGCTGCTTTCTTCATTATTGTGTAAATTTAGATCATGAGCTCATGTTTAGCTAAACAGCTGACCTTATAAGAGGCTTAGGTGTGAACGCTCGTAAGTTTCAGCAGAAAGTCGGCAAAGATTTATTTGTGTCCCTCCAATGAGTGGCCCTCAAGGACCCCGTTTTCTACAAGTGTTGGTCCAATACTCCCTCTAGAGGCAGGGGACTCAGACAGGGCTGCATTGCGGCCCCCGATCTGGGGCAGGGGCAGTGGGCGGCGTGTGGCCCGGGCAGGATCCTCTCCGCGTGTGTCCCAGGGACCCATCTGCCTGTGAGCCTCGGTCACCTGGCAGGATGCTACGAAACCCAGACCTATGCTTAGCTGTGCAGCGAGGTGTACTGCGCGGACAGGTTCCACACACACATCAAGTAAGAGGGCGGCATGAGTGGAAAGGTGAGAGTTTGGGCAGCTGTGCAGACAAAGAAAGCGCCCTTTGGCCTGGGCCTAAATGCTTGTGACACTCCACTGGGCCTGCCGGGCTCTGAGGGCCCTGCCCTGGGCCCCCTGCTCCCCTGCCCTTTGTTCAGTCACAGCAGAGATGGCCACACCCACTCCCTCAGTGAGGGCAGTGTTCCAACCTCCCTCAGCCCCGCCCCCTCTCCGCAGGTTACCATGGACTACAGAGGCTGCATTCTGAGGCCAGGGCGTTCCGAGAATGCCAAGGGCAGACATGATGACCTTAAATGATTTCCTCTTGTGTCAGTTTTGGTAAACTTTAGGAGCTAGGAAATGGTCCACTTGACAGAAATGTTCAAATTTACTGGCATTTCATATATTCTCTGCTCTAACATTGTCCTGACTCTTTCTGTATATTCTTTACTTATGTTTTTGTTTTCCTTAATCAAAGTGTGTCTTTTAAATCTTTTCAAAGAAGATTCTTTGGACTTACTAAATCACCTGAATTTTATACGTTTTCTGTTGTATTAAGTTCTGCTCCTATCTTTATTTAACTTTTTTCTATGTTCTCAGGGTTTATTGTTTTCATCTTCTGATGTCAATTAAAACACTTGGTTATTCATTTTAATAAATCTTTTTACTTATAAAGATTTGAACTTTTGAAGATTCCAGCTTACTTGTACGTTTCTAAGGGTCAGGTCCTCTCCATTGTTGCCGGCCTAAGGCTTAGTTCACCATATAGCAATGTATATATTGACCTATTTTCCCCTCGACTTTCCGTGATCCACTACATCTCACCTTTCTTTGCAGACAAGCCATTTGAAACACCCTTAACTTATTTCACAGCCAATAAGGCTTTGAAATAATGTGTATTTTTTAGGGAAATCTTCTTATATAATTAGGCAGAAAATCTGACCTGCCATAGTTTTCAAAACAGCTTAACTTCACTCTTCTCAATGATTAATCTGTTGTATTACACAACCTTGGTGTATTTAGCTTTAGCAATGACATGTCCTTTAAAAATGTTTTAGAGATCCTACCAGTCTTTGAAAACATCCTCGTGCCTTGTTTCAGTTCCAGTTTATGTATATTTTCTGCCTTGCACCCGATTATTCCTACATCTGATGGATGGCCTTGGGAATCTAATTCTGGTATTGATTGTTTTGGCTGATTGTCTCCCCTTGTAGCTGCTTTCTTCATTATTGTGTAAATTTAGATCATGAGCTCATGTTTAGCTAAACAGCTGACCTTGTAAGAGGCTTAGTTGTGAACGCTCGTAAGTTTCAGAAGAAAGACGGCAAAGATTTATTTGTTTCCCTCCAATGAGTGGCCCTCAAGGACCCCGTTTTCTACAAGTGTTGGTCCAATACTCCCTCTAGAGGCAGGGGACTCAGACAGGGCTGCTTTGAGGCCCCCGATCTGGGGCAATGGCGGTTGGCGGCCTGTGGCCCGGGCAGGAGCCACTCCGCGTGTGTCCCAGGGACCCATCTGCCTGTGAGCCTCGGTCACCTGGCAGGAAGCTACGATGCCCAGACCTATGCTTAGCTGTGCAGCGAGGTGTACTGCGCGGACAGGTTCCACACACACTTCAAGTAAGAGGGCGGCCTGAGTGGAAAGGTGAGAGTTTGGGCAGCTGTGCAGACAAAGAAAGCGCCCTATGGCCTGGGCCTAAATGCTTGTGACACTCCACTGGGCCTGCCGGGCTCTGAGGGCCCTGCCCTGGGCCCCCTGCTCCCCTGCCCTTTGTTCAGTCACAGCAGAGATGGCCACACCCACTCCCTCAGTGAGGGCAGTGTTCCAACCTCCCTCAGCCCCGCCCCCTCTCCGCAGGTTACCATGGACTACAGAGGCTGCATTCTGAGGCCAGGGCGTTCCGAGAATGCCAAGGGCAGACATGATGACCTTAAATGATTTCCTCTTGTGTCAGTTTTGGTAAACTTTAGGAGCTAGGAAATGGTCCACTTGACAGAAATGTTCAAATTTACTGGCATTTCATATATTCTCTGCTCAAACATTGTCCTGACTCTTTCTGTATATGCTTTACTTATGTTTTTGTTTTCCTTAATCAAAGTGTGTCTTTTAAATCTTTTCAAAGAAGATTCTTTGGACTTACTAAATCACCTGAATTTTATACGTTTTCTGTTGTATTAAGTTCTGCTCATATCTTTATTTAACTTTTTTCTATGTTCTCAGGGTTTATTGTTTTCATCTTCTGATGTCAATTAAAACACTTGGTTATTCATTTTAATAAATCTTTTTACTTATAAAAATTTGAACTTTTGAAGATTCCAGCTTACTTGTACGTTTCAAAGGGTCAGGTCCTCTCCACTGTTGCCGGCCTAAGGCTTAGTTCACCATATAGCAATGTATATATTGACCTATTTTCCCCTCGACTTTCTGTGATCCACTACATCTCACCTTTCTTTGCAGACAAGCCATTTGAAACACCCTTAACTTATTTCACAGCCAATAAGGCTTTGAAATAATGTTTATTTTTTAGAGAAATCTTCTTATATAATTAGGCAGAAAATCTGACCTGCCATAGTTTTCAAAACAGCATAATTTCACTCTTCTCAATGATTAATCTGTTGTATTACACAACCTTTGTGTATTTAGCTTTATCAATGACATGATCTTTAAAAATGTTTTAGAGATCCTACCAGTCTTTGAAAACATCCTCGTGCCTTGTTTCAGTTCCAGTTTTATGTATATTTTCCTCCTTGCACCCGATTATTCCTACATCTGATGGATGGCCTTGGGAATCTAATTCTGGTATTGATTGTTTTGGCTGATTGTCTCCCCTTATAGCTGCTTTCCTCATTATTGTGTAAATTTAGATCATGAGCTCATGTTTAGCTAAACAGCTGACCTTGTAAGAGGCTTAGTTGTGAACGCTCGTAAGTTTCAGAAGAAAGACGGCAAAGATTTATTTGTTTCCCTCCAATGAGTGGCCCTCAAGGACCCCGTTTTCTACAAGTGTTGGTCCAATACTCCCTCTAGAGGCATGGGACTCAGACAGGGCTGCTTTGAGGCCCCCGATCTGGGGCAATGGCGGTTGGCGGCCTGTGGCCCGGGCAGGAGCCACTCCGCGTGTGTCCCAGGGACCCATCTGCCTGTGAGCCTCGGTCACCTGGCAGGAAGCTACGATGCCCAGACCTATGCTTAGCTGTGCAGCGAGGTGTACTGCGCGGACAGGTTCCACACACACTTCAAGTAAGAGGGCGGCCTGAGTGGAAAGGTGAGAGTTTGGGCAGCTGTGCAGACAAAGAAAGCGCCCTTTGGCCTGGGCCTAAATGCTTGTGACACTCCACTGGGCCTGCCGGGCTCTGAGGGCCCTGCCCTGGGCCCCCTGCTCCCCTGCCCTTTGTTCAGTCACAGCAGAGATGGCCACACCCACTCCCTCAGTGAGGGCAGTGTTCCAACCTCCCTCAGCCCCGCCCCCTCTCCGCAGGTTACCATGGACTACAGAGGCTGCATTCTGAGGCCAGGGTGTTCCGAGAATGCCAAGGGCAGACATGATGACCTTAAATGATTTCCTCTTGTGTCAGTTTTGGTAAACTTTAGGAGCTAGGAAATGGTCCACTTGACAGAAATGTTCAAATTTACTGGCATTTCATATATTCTCTGCTCTAACATTGTCCTGACTCTTTCTGTATATTCTTTACTTATGTTTTTGTTTTCCTTAATCAAAGTGTGTCTTTTAAATATTTTCAAAGAAGATTCTTTGGACTTACTAAATCACCTGAATTTTATACGTTTTCTGTTGTATTAAGTTCTGCTCATATCTTTATTTAACTTTTTTCTATGTTCTCAGGGTTTATTGTTTTCATCTTCTGATGTCAATTAAAACACTTGGTTATTCATTTTAATAAATCTTTTTACTTATAAAAATTTGAACTTTTGAAGATTCCAGCTTACTTGTACGTTTCTAAGGGTCAGGTCCTCTCCACTGTTGCCGGCCTAAGGCTTAGTTCACCATATAGCAATGTATATATTGACCTATTTTCCCCTCGACTTTCTGTGATCCACTACATCTCACCTTTCTTTGCAGACAAGCCATTTGAAACACCCTTAACTTATTTCACAGCCAATAAGGCTTTGAAATAATGTTTATTTTTTAGAGAAATCTTCTTATATAATTAGGCAGAAAATCTGACCTGCCATAGTTTTCAAAACAGCATAATTTCACTCTTCTCAATGATTAATCTGTTGTATTACACAACCTTTGTGTATTTAGCTTTATCAATGACATGATCTTTAAAAATGTTTTAGAGATCCTACCAGTCTTTGAAAACATCCTCGTGCCTTGTTTCAGTTCCAGTTTTATGTATATTTTCTGCCTTGCACCCGATTATTCCTACATCTGATGGATGGCCTTGGGAATCTAATTCTGGTATTGATTGTTTTGGCTGATTGTCTCCCCTTATAGCTGCTTTCTTCATTATTGTGTAAATTTAGATCATGAGCTCATGTTTAGCTAAACAGCTGACCTTATAAGAGGCTTAGGTGTGAACGCTCGTAAGTTTCAGCAGAAAGTCGGCAAAGATTTATTTGTGTCCCTCCAATGAGTGGCCCTCAAGGACCCCGTTTTCTACAAGTGTTGGTTCAATACTCCCTCTAGAGGCAGGGGACTCAGACAGGGCTGCATTGCGGCCCCCGATCTGGGGCAGGGGCAGTGGGCGGCGTGTGGCCCGGGCAGGATCCTCTCCGCGTGTGTCCCAGGGACCCATCTGCCTGTGAGCCTCGGTCACCTGGCAGGATGCTACGAAACCCAGACCTATGCTTAGCTGTGCAGCGAGGTGTACTGCGCGGACAGGTTCCACACACACATCAAGTAAGAGGGCGGCATGAGTGGAAAGGTGAGAGTTTGGGCAGCTGTGCAGACAAAGAAAGCGCCCTTTGGCCTGGGCCTAAATGCTTGTGACACTCCACTGGGCCTGCCGGGCTCTGAGGGCCCTGCCCTGGGCCCCCTGCTCCCCTGCCCTTTGTTCAGTCACAGCAGAGATGGCCACACCCACTCCCTCAGTGAGGGCAGTGTTCCAACCTCCCTCAGCCCCGCCCCCTCTCCGCAGGTTACCATGGACTACAGAGGCTGCATTCTGAGGCCAGGGCGTTCCGAGAATGCCAAGGGCAGACATGATGACCTTAAATGATTTCCTCTTGTGTCAGTTTTGGTAAACTTTAGGAGCTAGGAAATGGTCCACTTGACAGAAATGTTCAAATTTACTGGCATTTCATATATTCTCTGCTCTAACATTGTCCTGACTCTTTCTGTATATTCTTTACTTATGTTTTTGTTTTCCTTAATCAAAGTGTGTCTTTTAAATCTTTTCAAAGAAGATTCTTTGGACTTACTAAATCACCTGAATTTTATACGTTTTCTGTTGTATTAAGTTCTGCTCCTATCTTTATTTAACTTTTTTCTATGTTCTCAGGGTTTATTGTTTTCATCTTCTGATGTCAATTAAAACACTTGGTTATTCATTTTAATAAATCTTTTTACTTATAAAGATTTGAACTTTTGAAGATTCCAGCTTACTTGTACGTTTCTAAGGGTCAGGTCCTCTCCATTGTTGCCGGCCTAAGGCTTAGTTCACCATATAGCAATGTATATATTGACCTATTTTCCCCTCGACTTTCCGTGATCCACTACATCTCACCTTTCTTTGCAGACAAGCCATTTGAAACACCCTTAACTTATTTCACAGCCAATAAGGCTTTGAAATAATGTGTATTTTTTAGGGAAATCTTCTTATATAATTAGGCAGAAAATCTGACCTGCCATAGTTTTCAAAACAGCTTAACTTCACTCTTCTCAATGATTAAACTGTTGTATTACACAACCTTGGTGTATTTAGCTTTAGCAATGACATGTCCTTTAAAAATGTTTTAGAGATCCTACCAGTCTTTGAAAACATCCTCGTGCCTTGTTTCAGTTCCAGTTTATGTATATTTTCTGCCTTGCACCCGATTATTCCTACATCTGATGGATGGCCTTGGGAATCTAATTCTGGTATTGATTGTTTTGGCTGATTGTCTCCCCTTGTAGCTGCTTTCTTCATTATTGTGTAAATTTAGATCATGAGCTCATGTTTAGCTAAACAGCTGACCTTGTAAGAGGCTTAGTTGTGAACGCTCATAAGTTTCAGAAGAAAGACGGCAAAGATTTATTTGTTTCCCTCCAATGAGTGGCCCTCAAGGACCCCGTTTTCTACAAGTGTTGGTCCAATACTCCCTCTAGAGGCAGGGGACTCAGACAGGGCTGCTTTGAGGCCCCCGATCTGGGGCAATGGCGGTTGGCGGCCTGTGGCCCGGGCAGGAGCCACTCCGCGTGTGTCCCAGGGACCCATCTGCCTGTGAGCCTCGGTCACCTGGCAGGAAGCTACGATGCCCAGACCTATGCTTAGCTGTGCAGCGAGGTGTACTGCGCGGACAGGTTCCACACACACTTCAAGTAAGAGGGCGGCCTGAGTGGAAAGGTGAGAGTTTGGGCAGCTGTGCAGACAAAGAAAGCGCCCTATGGCCTGGGCCTAAATGCTTGTGACACTCCACTGGGCCTGCCGGGCTCTGAGGGCCCTGCCCTGGGCCCCCTGCTCCCCTGCCCTTTGTTCAGTCACAGCAGAGATGGCCACACCCACTCCCTCAGTGAGGGCAGTGTTCCAACCTCCCTCAGCCCCGCCCCCTCTCCGCAGGTTACCATGGACTACAGAGGCTGCATTCTGAGGCCAGGGCGTTCCGAGAATGCCAAGGGCAGACATGATGACCTTAAATGATTTCCTCTTGTGTCAGTTTTGGTAAACTTTAGGAGCTAGGAAATGGTCCACTTGACAGAAATGTTCAAATTTACTGGCATTTCATATATTCTCTGCTCAAACATTGTCCTGACTCTTTCTGTATATGCTTTACTTATGTTTTTGTTTTCCTTAATCAAAGTGTGTCTTTTAAATCTTTTCAAAGAAGATTCTTTGGACTTACTAAATCACCTGAATTTTATACGTTTTCTGTTGTATTAAGTTCTGCTCATATCTTTATTTAACTTTTTTCTATGTTCTCAGGGTTTATTGTTTTCATCTTCTGATGTCAATTAAAACACTTGGTTATTCATTTTAATAAATCTTTTTACTTATAAAAATTTGAACTTTTGAAGATTCCAGCTTACTTGTACGTTTCAAAGGGTCAGGTCCTCTCCACTGTTGCCGGCCTAAGGCTTAGTTCACCATATAGCAATGTATATATTGACCTATTTTCCCCTCGACTTTCTGTGATCCACTACATCTCACCTTTCTTTGCAGACAAGCCATTTGAAACACCCTTAACTTATTTCACAGCCAATAAGGCTTTGAAATAATGTTTATTTTTTAGAGAAATCTTCTTATATAATTAGGCAGAAAATCTGACCTGCCATAGTTTTCAAAACAGCATAATTTCACTCTTCTCAATGATTAATCTGTTGTATTACACAACCTTTGTGTATTTAGCTTTATCAATGACATGATCTTTAAAAATGTTTTAGAGATCCTACCAGTCTTTGAAAACATCCTCGTGCCTTGTTTCAGTTCCAGTTTTATGTATATTTTCCTCCTTGCACCCGATTATTCCTACATCTGATGGATGGCCTTGGGAATCTAATTCTGGTATTGATTGTTTTGGCTGATTGTCTCCCCTTATAGCTGCTTTCTTCATTATTGTGTAAATTTAGATCATGAGCTCATGTTTAGCTAAACAGCTGACCTTGTAAGAGGTTTAGGTGTGAACGCTCGTAAGTTTCAGCAGAAAGTCGGCAAAGATTTATTTGTGTCCCTCCAATGAGTGGCCCTCAAGGACCCCGTTTTCTACAAGTGTTGGTCCAATACTTCCTCTAGAGGCAGGGGACTCAGACAGGGCTGCTTTGCCGCCCCCGATCTGGGGCAGGGGCAGTGGGCAGCCTGTGGCCCGGGCAGGAGCCTCTCCGCGTGTGTCCCAGGGACCCATCTGCCTGTGAGCCTCGGTCACCTGGCAGGAAGCTACGATGCCCAGACCTATGCTTAGCTGTGCAGCGAGGTGTACTGCACGGACAGGTTCCACACACACTTCAAGTAAGAGGGCGGCCTGAGTGGAAAGGTGAGAGTTTGGGCAGCTGTGCAGACAAAGAAAGCGCCCTTTGGCCTGGGCCTAAATGCTTGTGACACTCCACTGGGCCTGCCGGGCTCTGAGGACCCTGCCCTGGGCCCCCTGCTCCCCTGCCCTTTGTTCAGTCACAGCAGAGATGGCCACACCCACTCCCTCAGTGAGGGCAGTGTTCCACCCTCCCTCAGCCCCGCCCCCTCTCCGCAGGTTACCATGGACTACAGAGGCTGCATTCTGAGGCCAGGGTGTTCCGAGAATGCCAAGGGCAGACATGATGACCTTAAATGATTTCCTCTTGTGTCAGTTTTGGTAAACTTTAGGAGCTAGGAAATGGTCCACTTGACAGAAATGTTCAAATTTACTGGCATTTCATATATTCTCTGCTCTAACATTGTCCTGACTCTTTCTGTATATTCTTTACTTATGTTTTTGTTTTCCTTAATCAAAGTGTGTCTTTTAAATCTTTTCAAAGAAGATTCTTTGGACTTACTAAATCACCTGAATTTTATACGTTTTCTGTTGTATTAAGTTCTGCTCATATCTTTATTTAACTTTTTTCTATGTTCTCAGGGTTTATTGTTTTCATCTTCTGATGTCAATTAAAACACTTGGTTATTCATTTTAATAAATCTTTTTACTTATAAAAATTTGAACTTTTGAAGATTCCAGCTTACTTGTACGTTTCTAAGGGTCAGGTCCTCTCCACTGTTGCCGGCCTAAGGCTTAGTTCACCATATAGCAATGTATATATTGACCTATTTTCCCCTCGACTTTCTGTGATCCACTACATCTCACCTTTCTTTGCAGACAAGCCATTTGAAACACCCTTAACTTATTTCACAGCCAATAAGGCTTTGAAATAATGTTTATTTTTTAGAGAAATCTTCTTATATAATTAGGCAGAAAATCTGACCTGCCATAGTTTTCAAAACAGCATAATTTCACTCTTCTCAATGATTAATCTGTTGTATTACACAACCTTTGTGTATTTAGCTTTATCAATGACATGATCTTTAAAAATGTTTTAGAGATCCTACCAGTCTTTGAAAACATCCTCGTGCCTTGTTTCAGTTCCAGTTTTATGTATATTTTCCTCCTTGCACCCGATTATTCCTACATCTGATGGATGGCCTTGGGAATCTAATTCTGGTATTGATTGTTTTGGCTGATTGTCTCCCCTTATAGCTGCTTTCTTCATTATTGTGTAAATTTAGATCATGAGCTCATGTTTAGCTAAACAGCTGACCTTGTAAGAGGTTTAGGTGTGAACGCTCGTAAGTTTCAGCAGAAAGTCGGCAAAGATTTATTTGTGTCCCTCCAATGAGTGGCCCTCAAGGACCCCGTTTTCTACAAGTGTTGGTCCAATACTCCCTCTAGAGGCAGGGGACTCAGACAGGGCTGCTTTGCCGCCCCCGATCTGGGGCAGGGGCAGTGGGCAGCCTGTGGCCCGGGCAGGAGCCTCTCCGCGTGTGTCCCAGGGACCCATCTGCCTTTGAGCCTCGGTCACCTGGCAGGAAGCTACGATGCCCAGACCTATGCTTAGCTGTGCAGCGAGGTGTACTGCGCGGACAGGTTCCACACACACTTCAAGTAAGAGGGCGGCCTGAGTGGAAAGGTGAGAGTTTGGGCAGCTGTGCAGACAAAGAAAGCGCCCTTTGGCCTGGGCCTAAATGCTTGTGACACTCCACTGGGCCTGCCGGGCTCTGAGGGCCCTGCCCTGGGCCCCCTGCTCCCCTGCCCTTTGTTCAGTCACAGCAGAGATGGCCACACCCACTCCCTCAGTGAGGGCAGTGTTCCAACCTCCCTCAGCCCCGCCCCCTCTCCGCAGGTTACCATGGACTAGAGAGGCTGCATTCTGAGGCCAGGGCGTTCCGAGAATGCCAAGGGCAGACATGATGACCTTAAATGATTTCCTCTTGTGTCAGTTTTGGTAAACTTTAGGAGCTAGGAAATGGTCCACTTGACAGAAATGTTCAAATTTACTGGCATTTCATATATTCTCTGCTCTAACATTGTCCTGACTCTTTCTGTATATTCTTTACTTATGTTTTTGTTTTCCTTAATCAAAGTGTGTCTTTTAAATCTTTTCAAAGAAGATTCTTTGGACTTACTAAATCACCTGAATTTTATACGTTTTCTGTTGTATTAAGTTCTGCTCTTATCTTTATTTAACTTTTTCTATGTTCTCAGGGTTTATTGTTTTCATCTTCTGATGTCAATTAAAACACTTGGTTATTCATTTTAATAAACCTTTTTACTTATAAAGATTTGAACTTTTGAAGATTCCAGCTTACTTGTACGTTTCTAAGGGTCAGGTCCTCTCCATTGTTGCCGGCCTAAGGCTTAGTTCACCATATAGCAATGTATATATTGACCTATTTTCCCCTCGACTTTCCGTGATCCCCTACATCTCACATTTCTTTGCAGACAAGCCATTTGAAACACCCTTAACTTATTTCACAGCCAATAAGTCTTTGAAATAATGTGTATTTTTTAGGGAAATCTTCTTATATAATTAGGCAGAAAATCTGACCTGCCATAGTTTTCAAAACAGCTTAACTTCACTCTTCTCAATGATTAATCTGTTGTATTACACAACCTTGGTGTATTTAGCTTTAGCAATGACATGTCCTTTAAAAATGTTTTAGAGATCCTACCAGTCTTTGAAAACATCCTCGTGCCTTGTTTCAGTTCCAGTTTATGTATATTTTCTGCCTTGCACCCGATTATTCCTACATCTGATGGATGGCCTTGGGAATCTAATTCTGGTATTGATTGTTTTGGCTGATTGTCTCCCCTTGTAGCTGCTTTCTTCATTATTGTGTAAATTTAGATCATGAGCTCATGTTTAGCTAAACAGCTGACCTTGTAAGAGGCTTAGGTGTGAACGCTCGTAAGTTTCAGCAGAAAGTCGGCAAAGATTTATTTGTGTCCCTCCAATGAGTGGCCCTCAAGGACCCCGTTTTCTACAAGTGTTGGTCCAATACTCCCTCTAGAGGCAGGGGACTCAGACAGGGCTGCATTGCGGCCCCCGATCTGGGGCAGGGGCAGTGGGCGGCGTGTGGCCTGGGCAGGATCCTCTCCGCGTGTGTCCCAGGGACCAATCTGCCTGTGAGCCTCGGTCACCTGGCAGGAAGCTACGATGCCCAGACCTATGCTTAGCTGTGCAGCGAGGTGTACTGCGCGGACAGGTTCCACACACACTTCAAGTAAGAGGGCGGCCTGAGTGGAAAGGTGAGAGTTTGGGCAGCTGTGCAGACAAAGAAAGCGCCCTTTGGCCTGGGCCTAAATGCTTGTGACACTCCACTGGGCCTGCCGGGCTCTGAGGGCCCTGCCCTGGGCCCCCTGCTCCCCTGCCCTTTGTTCAGTCACAGCAGAGATGGCCACACCCACTCCCTCAGTGAGGGCAGTGTTCCAACCTCCCTCAGCCCCGCCCCCTCTCCGCAGGTTACCATGGACTACAGAGGCTGCATTCTGAGGCCAGGGCGTTCCGAGAATGCCAAGGGCAGACATGATGACCTTAAATGATTTCCTCTTGTGTCAGTTTTGGTAAACTTTAGGAGCTAGGAAATGGTCCACTTGACAGAAATGTTCAAATTTACTGGCATTTCATATATTCTCTGCTCTAACATTGTCCTGACTCTTTCTGTATATTCTTTACTTATGTTTTTGTTTTCCTTAATCAAAGTGTGTCTTTTAAATCTTTTCAAAGAAGATTCTTTGGACTTACTAAATCACCTGAATTTTATACGTTTTCTGTTGTATTAAGTTCTGCTCCTATCTTTATTTAACTTTTTTCTATGTTCTCAGGGTTTATTGTTTTCATCTTCTGATGTCAATTAAAACACTTGGTTATTCATTTTAATAAATCTTTTTACTTATAAAGATTTGAACTTTTGAAGATTCCAGCTTACTTGTACGTTTCTAAGGGTCAGGTCCTCTCCATTGTTGCCGGCCTAAGGCTTAGTTCACCATATAGCAATGTATATATTGACCTATTTTCCCCTCGACTTTCCGTGATCCACTACATCTCACCTTTCTTTGCAGACAAGCCATTTGAAACACCCTTAACTTATTTCACAGCCAATAAGGCTTTGAAATAATGTGTATTTTTTAGGGAAATCTTCTTATATAATTAGGCAGAAAATCTGACCTGCCATAGTTTTCAAAACAGCTTAACTTCACTCTTCTCAATGATTAATCTGTTGTATTACACAACCTTGGTGTATTTAGCTTTAGCAATGACATGTCCTTTAAAAATGTTTTAGAGATCCTACCAGTCTTTGAAAACATCCTCGTGCCTTGTTTCAGTTCCAGTTTATGTATATTTTCTGCCTTGCACCCGATTATTCCTACATCTGATGGATGGCCTTGGGAATCTAATTCTGGTATTGATTGTTTTGGCTGATTGTCTCCCCTTGTAGCTGCTTTCTTCATTATTGTGTAAATTTAGATCATGAGCTCATGTTTAGCTAAACAGCTGACCTTGTAAGAGGCTTAGTTGTGAACGCTCGTAAGTTTCAGAAGAAAGACGGCAAAGATTTATATGTTTCCCTCCAATGAGTGGCCCTCAAGGACCCCGTTTTCTACAAGTGTTGGTCCAATACTCCCTCTAGAGGCAGGGGACTCAGACAGGGCTGCTTTGAGGCCCCCGATCTGGGGCAATGGCGGTTGGCGGCCTGTGGCCCGGGCAGGAGCCACTCCGCGTGTGTCCCAGGGACCCATCTGCCTGTGAGCCTCGGTCACCTGGCAGGAAGCTACGATGCCCAGACCTATGCTTAGCTGTGCAGCGAGGTGTACTGCGCGGACAGGTTCCACACACACTTCAAGTAAGAGGGCGGCCTGAGTGGAAAGGTGAGAGTTTGGGCAGCTGTGCAGACAAAGAAAGCGCCCTTTGGCCTGGGCCTAAATGCTTGTGACACTCCACTGGGCCTGCCGGGCTCTGAGGGCCCTGCCCTGGGCCCCCTGTTCCCCTGCCCTTTGTTCAGTCACAGCAGAGATGGCCACACCCACTCCCTCAGTGAGGGCAGTGTTCCAACCTCCCTCAGCCCCGCCCCCTCTCCGCAGGTTACCATGGACTACAGAGGCTGCATTCTGAGGCCAGGGCGTTCCGAGAATGCCAAGGGCAGACATGATGACCTTAAATGATTTCCTCTTGTGTCAGTTTTGGTAAACTTTAGGAGCTAGGAAATGGTCCACTTGACAGAAATGTTCAAATTTACTGGCATTTCATATATTCTCTGCTCTAACATTGTCCTGACTCTTTCTGTATATTCTTTACTTATGTTTTTGTTTTCCTTAATCAAACTGTGTCTTTTAAATCTTTTCAAAGAAGATTCTTTGGACTTACTAAATCACCTGAATTTTATACGTTTTCTGTTGTATTAAGTTCTGCTCATATCTTTATTTAACTTTTTTCTATGTTCTCAGGGTTTATTGTTTTCATCTTCTGATGTCAATTAAAACACTTGGTTATTCATTTTAATAAATCTTTTTACTTATAAAGATTTGAACTTTTGAAGATTCCAGCTTACTTGTACGTTTCTAAGGGTCAGGTCCTCTCCACTGTTGCCGGCCTAAGGCTTAGTTCACCATATAGCAATGTATATATTGACCTATTTTCCCCTCGACTTTCTGTGATCCACTACATCTCACCTTTCTTTGCAGACAAGCCATTTGAAACACCCTTAACTTATTTCACAGCCAATAAGGCTTTGAAATAATGTTTATTTTTTAGAGAAATCTTCTTATATAATTAGGCAGAAAATCTGACCTGCCATAGTTTTCAAAACAGCATAATTACACTCTTCTCAATGATTAATCTGTTGTATTACACAACCTTTGTGTATTTAGCTTTATCAATGACATGATCTTTAAAAATGTTTTAGAGATCCTACCAGTCTTTGAAAACATCCTCGTGCCTTGTTTCAGTTCCAGTTTTATGTATATTTTCTGCCTTGCACCCGATTATTCCTACATCTGATGGATGGCCTTGGGAATCTAATTCTGGTATTGATTGTTTTGGCTGATTGTCTCCCCTTATAGCTGCTTTCTTCATTATTGTGTAAATTTAGATCATGAGCTCATGTTTAGCTAAACAGCTGACCTTATAAGAGGCTTAGGTGTGAACGCTCGTAAGTTTCAGCAGAAAGTCGGCAAAGATTTATTTGTGTCCCTCCAATGAGTGGCCCTCAAGGACCCCGTTTTCTACAAGTGTAGGTCCAATACTCCCTCTAGAGGCAGGGGACTCAGACAGGGCTGCATTGCGGCCCCCGATCTGGGGCAGGGGCAGCGGGCGGCGTGTGGCCCGGGCAGGATCCTCTCCGCGTGTGTCCCAGGGACCCATCTGCCTGTGAGCCTCGGTCACCTGGCAGGATGCTACGAAACCCAGACCTATGCTTAGCTGTGCAGCGAGGTGTACTGCGCGGACAGGTTCCACACACACTTCAAGTAAGAGGGCGGCCTGAGTGGAAAGGTGAGAGTTTGGGCAGCTGTGCAGACAAAGAAAGCGCCCTTTGGCCTGGGCCTAAATGCTTGTGACACTCCACTGGGCCTGCCGGGCTCTGAGGGCCCTGCCCTGGGCCCCCTGCTCCCCTGCCCTTTGTTCAGTCACAGCAGAGATGGCCACACCCACTCCCTCAGTGAGGGCAGTGTTCCAACCTGCCTCAGCCCCGCCCCATCTCCGCAGGTTACCATGGACTACAGAGGCTGCATTCTGAGGCCAGGGCGTTCCGAGAATGCCAAGGGCAGACATGATGACCTTAAATGATTTCCTCTTGTGTCAGTTTTGGTAAACTTTAGGAGCTAGGAAATGGTCCACTTGACAGAAATGTTCAAATTTACTGGCATTTCATATATTCTCTGCTCTAACATTGTCCTGACTCTTTCTGTATATTCTTTACTTATGTTTTTGTTTTCCTTAATCAAAGTGTGTCTTTTAAATCTTTTCAAAGAAGATTCTTTGGACTTACTAAATCACCTGAATTTTATACGTTTTCTGTTGTATTAAGTTCTGCTCCTATCTTTATTTAACTTTTTTCTATGTTCTCAGGGTTTATTGTTTTCATCTTCTGATGTCAATTAAAACACTTGGTTATTCATTTTAATAAATCTTTTTACTTATAAAGATTTGAACTTTTGAAGATTCCAGCTTACTTGTACGTTTCTAAGGGTCAGGTCCTCTCCATTGTTGCCGGCCTAAGGCTTAGTTCACCATATAGCAATGTATATATTGACCTATTTTCCCCTCGACTTTCCGTGATCCCCTACATCTCACCTTTCTTTGCAGACAAGCCATTTGAAACACCCTTAACTTATTTCACAGCCAATAAGGCTTTGAAATAATGTGTATTTTTTAGGGAAATCTTCTTATATAATTAGGCAGAAAATCTGACCTGCCATAGTTTTCAAAACAGCTTAACTTCACTCTTCTCAATGATTAATCTGTTGTATTACACAACCTTGGTGTATTTAGCTTTAGCAATGACATGTCCTTTAAAAATATTTTAGAGATCCTACCAGTCTTTGAAAACATCCTCGTGCCTTGTTTCAGTTCCAGTTTTATGTATATTTTCTGCCTTGCACCCGATTATTCCTACATCTGATGGATGGCCTTGGGAATCTAATACTTGTATTGATTGTTTTGGCTGATTGTCTCCCCTTGTAGCTGCTTTCTTCATTATTGTGTAAATTTAGATCATGAGCTCATGTTTAGCTAAACAGCTGACCTTGTAAGAGGCTTAGTTGTGAACGCTCGTAAGTTTCAGAAGAAAGACGGCAAAGATTTATTTGTTTCCCTCCAATGAGTGGCCCTCAAGGACCCCGTTTTCTACAAGTGTTGGTCCAATACTCCCTCTAGAGGCAGGGGACTCAGACAGGGCTGCTTTGAGGCCCCCGATCTGGGGCAATGGCGGTTGGCGGCCTGTGGCCCGGGCAGGAGCCACTCCGCGTGTGTCCCAGGGACCCATCTGCCTGTGAGCCTCGGTCACCTGGCAGGAAGCTACGATGCCCAGACCTATGCTTAGCTGTGCAGCGAGGTGTACTGCGCGGACAGGTTCCACACACACTTCAAGTAAGAGGGCGGCCTGAGTGGAAAGGTGAGAGTTTGGGCAGCTGTGCAGACAAAGAAAGCGCCCTTTGGCCTGGGCCTAAATGCTTGTGACACTCCACTGGGCCTGCCGGGCTCTGAGGGCCCTGCCCTGGGCCCCCTGTTCCCCTGCCCTTTGTTCAGTCACAGCAGAGATGGCCACACCCACTCCCTCAGTGAGGGCAGTGTTCCAACCTCCCTCAGCCCCGCCCCCTCTCCGCAGGTTACCATGGACTACAGAGGCTGCATTCTGAGGCCAGGGCGTTCCGAGAATGCCAAGGGCAGACATGATGACCTTAAATGATTTCCTCTTGTGTCAGTTTTGGTAAACTTTAGGAGCTAGGAAATGGTCCACTTGACAGAAATGTTCAAATTTACTGGCATTTCATATATTCTCTGCTCTAACATTGTCCTGACTCTTTCTGTATATTCTTTACTTATGTTTTTGTTTTCCTTAATCAAACTGTGTCTTTTAAATCTTTTCAAAGAAGATTCTTTGGACTTACTAAATCACCTGAATTTTATACGTTTTCTGTTGTATTAAGTTCTGCTCATATCTTTATTTAATTTTTTTCTATGTTCTCAGGGTTTATTGTTTTCATCTTCTGATGTCAATTAAAACACTTGGTTATTTGGGCCTCCCTGGTGGCGCAGTGGTTGAGAGTCCGCCTGCCGATGCAGGGGATACGGGTTCGTGCCCCGGTCTGGGAGGATCCCATATGCCGCGGAGCGGCTGGGCCCGTGAGCCACGGCCGCTGGGCCTGCGCATCCGGAGCCTGTGCTCCGCAACGGGAGAGGCCACAACAGTGAGAGGCCCGCATACCGCAAAAAGAATAGAAAAAAAAAAAAAAAAAAAAAAAAAAACACTTGGTTATTCATTTTAATAAATCTTTTTACTTATAAAGATTTGAACTTTTGAAGATTCCAGCTTACTTGTACGTTTCTAAGGGTCAGGTCCTCTCCACTGTTGCCGGCCTAAGGCTTAGTTCACCATATAGCAATGTATATATTGACCTATTTTCCCCTCGACTTTCTGTGATCCACTACATCTCACCTTTCTTTGCAGACAAGCCATTTGAAACACCCTTAACTTATTTCACAGCCAATAAGGCTTTGAAATAATGTTTATTTTTTAGAGAAATCTTCTTATATAATTAGGCAGAAAATCTGACCTGCCATAGTTTTCAAAACAGCATAATTTCACTCTTCTCAATGATTAATCTGTTGTATTACACAACCTTTGTGTATTTAGCTTTATCAATGACATGATCTTTAAAAATGTTTTAGAGATCCTACCAGTCTTTGAAAACATCCTCGTGCCTTGTTTCAGTTCCAGTTTTATGTATATTTTCTGCCTTGCACCCGATTATTCCTACATCTGATGGATGGCCTTGGGAATCTAATTCTGGTATTGATTGTTTTGGCTGATTGTCTCCCCTTATAGCTGCTTTCTTCATTATTGTGTAAATTTAGATCATGAGCTCATGTTTAGCTAAACAGCTGACCTTATAAGAGGCTTAGGTGTGAACGCTCGTAAGTTTCAGCAGAAAGTCGGCAAAGATTTATTTGTGTCCCTCCAATGAGTGGCCCTCAAGGACCCCGTTTTCTACAAGTGTTGGTCCAATACTCCCTCTAGAGGCAGGGGACTCAGACAGGGCTGCATTGCGGCCCCCGATCTGGGGCAGGGGCAGTGGGCGGCGTGTGGCCCGGGCAGGATCCTCTCCGCGTGTGTCCCATGGACCCATCTGCCTGTGAGCCTCGGTCACCTGGCAGGATGCTACGAAACCCAGACCTATGCTTAGCTGTGCAGCGAGGTGTACTGCGCGGACAGGTTCCACACACACTTCAAGTAAGAGGGGGGCCTGAGTGGAAAGGTGAGAGTTTGGGCAGCTGTGCAGACAAAGAAAGCGCCCTTTGGCCTGGGCCTAAATGCTTGTGACACTCCACTGGGCCTGCCGGGCTCTGAGGGCCCTGCCCTGGGCCCCCTGCTCCCCTGCCCTTTGTTCAGTCACAGCAGAGATGGCCACACCCACTCCCTCAGTGAGGGCAATGTTCCAACCTGCCTCAGCCCCGCCCCCTCTCCGCAGGTTACCATGGACTACAGAGGCTGCATTCTGAGGCCAGGGCGTTCCGAGAATGCCAAGGGCAGACATGATGACCTTAAATGATTTCCTCTTGTGTCAGTTTTGGTAAACTTTAGGAGCTAGGAAATGGTCCACTTGACAGAAATGTTCAAATTTACTGGCATTTCATATATTCTCTGCTCTAACATTGTCCTGACTCTTTCTGTATATTCTTTACTTATGTTTTTGTTTTCCTTAATCAAAGTGTGTCTTTTAAATCTTTTCAAAGAAGATTCTTTGGACTTACTAAATCACCTGAATTTTATACGTTTTCTGTTGTATTAAGTTCTGCTCCTATCTTTATTTAACTTTTTTCTATGTTCTCAGGGTTTATTGTTTTCATCTTCTGATGTCAATTAAAACACTTGGTTATTCATTTTAATAAATCTTTTTACTTATAAAGATTTGAACTTTTGAAGATTCCAGCTTACTTGTACGTTTCTAAGGGTCAGGTCCTCTCCATTGTTGCCGGCCTAAGGCTTAGTTCACCATATAGCAATGTATATATTGACCTATTTTCCCCTCGACTTTCCGTGATCCACTACATCTCACCTTTCTTTGCAGACAAGCCATTTGAAACACCCTTAACTTATTTCACAGCCAATAAGGCTTTGAAATAATGTGTATTTTTTAGGGAAATCTTCTTATATAATTAGGCAGAAAATCTGACCTGCCATAGTTTTCAAAACAGCTTAACTTCACTCTTCTCAATGATTAATCTGTTGTATTACACAACCTTTGTGTATTTAGCTTTAGCAATGACATGTCCTTTAAAAATGTTTTAGAGATCCTACCAGTCTTTGAAAACATCCTCGTGCCTTGTTTCAGTTCCAGTTTATGTATATTTTCTGCCTTGCACCCGATTATTCCTACATCTGATGGATGGCCTTGGGAATCTAATTCTGGTATTGATTGTTTTGGCTGATTGTCTCCCCTTGTAGCTGCTTTCTTCATTATTGTGTAAATTTAGATCATGAGCTCATGTTTAGCTAAACAGCTGACCTTGTAAGAGGCTTAGTTGTGAACGCTCGTAAGTTTCAGAAGAAAGACGGCAAAGATTTATTTGTTTCCCTCCAATGAGTGGCCCTCAAGGACCCCGTTTTCTACAAGTGTTGGTCCAATACTCCCTCTAGAGGCATGGGACTCAGACAGGGCTGCTTTGAGGCCCCCGATCTGGGGCAATGGCGGTTGGCGGCCTGTGGCCCGGGCAGGAGCCACTCCGCGTGTGTCCCAGGGACCCATCTGCCTGTGAGCCTCGGTCACCTGGCAGGAAGCTACGATGCCCAGACCTATGCTTAGCTGTGCAGCGAGGTGTACTGCGCGGACAGGTTCCACACACACTTCAAGTAAGAGGGCGGCCTGAGTGGAAAGGTGAGAGTTTGGGCAGCTGTGCAGACAAAGAAAGCGCCCTTTGGCCTGGGCCTAAATGCTTGTGACACTCCACTGGGCCTGCCGGGCTCTGAGGGCCCTGCCCTGGGCCCCCTGCTCCCCTGCCCTTTGTTCAGTCACAGCAGAGATGGCCACACCCACTCCCTCAGTGAGGGCAGTGTTCCAACCTCCCTCAGCCCCGCCCCCTCTCCGCAGGTTACCATGGACTACAGAGGCTGCATTCTGAGGCCAGGGCGTTCCGAGAATGCCAAGGGCAGACATGATGACCTTAAATGATTTCCTCTTGTGTCAGTTTTGGTAAACTTTAGGAGCTAGGAAATGGTCCACTTGACAGAAATGTTCAAATTTACTGGCATTTCATATATTCTCTGCTCTAACATTGTCCTGACTCTTTCTGTATATTCTTTACTTATGTTTTTGTTTTCCTTAATCAAACTGTGTCTTTTAAATCTTTTCAAAGAAGATTCTTTGGACTTACTAAATCACCTGAATTTTATACGTTTTCTGTTGTATTAAGTTCTGCTCATATCTTTATTTAACTTTTTTCTATGTTCTCAGGGTTTATTGTTTTCATCTTCTGATGTCAATTAAAACACTTGGTTATTCATTTTAATAAATCTTTTTACTTATAAAAATTTGAACTTTTGAAGATTCCAGCTTACTTGTACGTTTCAAAGGGTCAGGTCCTCTCCACTGTTGCCGGCCTAAGGCTTAGTTCACCATATAGCAATGTATATATTGACCTATTTTCCCCTCGACTTTCTGTGATCCACTACATCTCACCTTTCTTTGCAGACAAGCCATTTGAAACACCCTTAACTTATTTCACAGCCAATAAGGCTTTGAAATAATGTGTATTTTTTAGAGAAATCTTCTTATATAATTAGGCAGAAAATCTGACCTGCCATAGTTTTCAAAACAGCATAATTTCACTCTTCTCAATGATTAATCTGTTGTATTACACAACCTTTGTGTATTTAGCTTTATCAATGACATGATCTTTAAAAATGTTTTAGAGATCCTACCAGTCTTTGAAAACATCCTCGTGCCTTGTTTCAGTTCCAGTTTTATGTATATTTTCCTCCTTGCACCCGATTATTCCTACATCTGATGGATGGCCTTGGGAATCTAATTCTGGTATTGATTGTTTTGGCTGATTGTCTCCCCTTATAGCTGCTTTCTTCATTATTTTGTAAATTTAGATCATGAGCTCATGTTTAGCTAAACAGCTGACCTTGTAAGAGGTTTAGGTGTGAACGCTCGTAAGTTTCAGCAGAAAGTCGGCAAAGATTTATTTGTGTCCCTCCAATGAGTGGCCCTCAAGGACCCCGTTTTCTACAAGTGTTGGTCCAATACTCCCTCTAGAGGCAGGGGACTCAGACAGGGCTGCTTTGCCGCCCCCGATCTGGGGCAGGGGCAGTGGGCAGCCTGTGGCCCGGGCAGGAGCCTCTCCGCGTGTGTCCCAGGGACCCATCTGCCTGTGAGCCTCGGTCACCTGGCAGGAAGCTACGATGCCCAGACCTATGCTTAGCTGTGCAGCGAGGTGTACTGCGCGGACAGGTTCCACACACACTTCAAGTAAGAGGGCGGCCTGAGTGGAAAGGTGAGAGTTTGGGCAGCTGTGCAGACAAAGAAAGCGCCCTTTGGCCTGGGCCTAAATGCTTGTGACACTCCACTGGGCCTGCCGGGCTCTGAGGGCCCTGCCCTGGGCCCCCTGCTCCCCTGCCCTTTGTTCAGTCACAGCAGAGATGGCCACACCCACTCCCTCAGTGAGGGCAATGTTCCAACCTGCCTCAGCCCCGCCCCCTCTCCGCAGGTTACCATGGACTACAGAGGCTGCATTCTGAGGCCAGGGCGTTCCGAGAATGACAAGGGCAGACATGATGACCTTAAATGATTTCCTCTTGTGTCAGTTTTGGTAAACTTTAGGAGCTAGGAAATGGTCCACTTGACAGAAATGTTCAAATTTACTGGCATTTCATATATTCTCTGCTCTAACATTGTCCTGACTCTTTCTGTATATTCTTTACTTATGTTTTTGTTTTCCTTAATCAAAGTGTGTCTTTTAAATCTTTTCAAAGAAGATTCTTTGGACTTACTAAATCACCTGAATTTTATACGTTTTCTGTTGTATTAAGTTCTGCTCCTATCTTTATTTAACTTTTTTCTATGTTCTCAGGGTTTATTGTTTTCATCTTCTGATGTCAATTAAAACACTTGGTTATTCATTTTAATAAATCTTTTTACTTATAAAGATTTGAACTTTTGAAGATTCCAGCTTACTTGTACGTTTCTAAGGGTCAGGTCCTCTCCATTGTTGCCGGCCTAAGGCTTAGTTCACCATATAGCAATGTATATATTGACCTATTTTCCCCTCGACTTTCCGTGATCCACTACATCTCACCTTTCTTTGCAGACAAGCCATTTGAAACACCCTTAACTTATTTCACAGCCAATAAGGCTTTGAAATAATGTGTATTTTTTAGGGAAATCTTCTTATATAATTAGGCAGAAAATCTGACCTGCCATAGTTTTCAAAACAGCTTAACTTCACTCTTCTCAATGATTAATCTGTTGTATTACACAACCTTGGTGTATTTAGCTTTAGCAATGACATGTCCTTTAAAAATGTTTTAGAGATCCTACCAGTCTTTGAAAACATCCTCGTGCCTTGTTTCAGTTCCAGTTTATGTATATTTTCTGCCTTGCACCCGATTATTCCTACATCTGATGGATGGCCTTGGGAATCTAATTCTGGTATTGATTGTTTTGGCTGATTGTCTCCCCTTGTAGCTGCTTTCTTCATTATTGTGTAAATTTAGATCATGAGCTCATGTTTAGCTAAACAGCTGACCTTGTAAGAGGCTTAGTTGTGAACGCTCGTAAGTTTCAGAAGAAAGACGGCAAAGATTTATTTGTTTCCCTCCAATGAGTGGCCCTCAAGGACCCCGTTTTCTACAAGTGTTGGTCCAATACTCCCTCTAGAGGCAGGGGACTCAGACAGGGCTGCTTTGAGGCCCCCGATCTGGGGCAATGGCGGTTGGCGGCCTGTGGCCCGGGCAGGAGCCACTCCGCGTGTGTCCCAGGGACCCATCTGCCTGTGAGCCTCGGTCACCTGGCAGGAAGCTACGATGCCCAGACCTATGCTTAGCTGTGCAGCGAGGTGGACTGCGCGGACAGGTTCCACACACACTTCAAGTAAGAGGGCGGCCTGAGTGGAAAGGTGAGAGTTTGGGCAGCTGTGCAGACAAAGAAAGCGCCCTTTGGCCTGGGCCTAAATGCTTGTGACACTCCACTGGGCCTGCCGGGCTCTGAGGGCCCTGCCCTGGACCCCCTGCTCCCCTGCCCTTTGTTCAGTCAGAGCAGAGATGGCCACACCCATTCCCTCAGTGAGGGCAGTGTTCCAACCTCCCTCAGCCCCGCCCCCTCTCCGCAGGTTACCATGGACTACAGAGGCTGCATTCTGAGGCCAGGGCGTTCCGAGAATGCCAAGGGCAGACATGATGACCGTAAATGATTTCCTCTTGTGTCACTTTTGGTAAACTTTAGGAGCTAGGAAATGGTCCACTTGACAGAAATGTTCAAATTTACTGGCATTTCATATATTCTCTGCTCTAACATTGTCCTGACTCTTTCTGTATATTCTTTACTTATGTTTTTGTTTTCCTTAATCAAAGTGTGTCTTTTAAATCTTTTCAAAGAAGATTCTTTGGACTTACTAAATCATCTGAATTTTATACGTTTTCTGTTGTATTAAGTTCTGCTCATATCTTTATTTAACTTTTTTCTATGTTCTCAGGGTTTATTCTTTTCATCTTCTGATGTCAATTAAAACACTTGGTTATTCATTTTAATAAATCTTTTTACTTATAAAAATTTGAACTTTTGAAGATTCCAGCTTACTTGTACGTTTCTAAGGGTCAGGTCCTCTCCACTGTTGCCGGCCTAAGGCTTAGTTCACCATATAGCAATGTATATATTGACCTATTTTCCCCTCGACTTTCTGTGATCCCCTACATCTCACCTTTCTTTGCAGACAAGCCATTTGAAACACCCTTAACTTATTTCACAGCCAATAAGGCTTTGAAATAATGTTTATTTTTTAGAGAAATCTTCTTATATAATTAGGCAGAAAATCTGACCTGCCATAGTTTTCAAAACAGCATAATTTCACTCTTCTCAATGATTAATCTGTTGTATTACACAACCTTTGTGTATTTAGCTTTATCAATGACATGATCTTTAAAAATGTTTTAGAGATCCTACCAGTCTTTGAAAACATCCTCGTGCCTTGTTTCAGTTCCAGTTTTATGTATATTTTCCTCCTTGCACCCGATTATTCCTACATCTGATGGATGGCCTTGGGAATCTAATTCTGGTATTGATTGTTTTGGCTGATTGTCTCCCCTTATAGCTGCTTTCTTCATTATTGTGTAAATTTAGATCATGAGCTCATGTTTAGCTAAACAGCTGACCTTATAAGAGGCTTAGGTGTGAACGCTCGTAAGTTTCAGCAGAAAGTCGGCAAAGATTTATTTGTGTCCCTCCAATGAGTGGCCCTCAAGGACCCCGTTTTCTACAAGTGTTGGTCCAATACTCCCTCTAGAGGCAGGGGACTCAGACAGGGCTGCATTGCGGCCCCCGATCTGGGGCAGGGGCAGTGGGCGGCGTGTGGCCCGGGCAGGAGCCTCTCCGCGTGTGTCCCAGGGACCCATCTGCCTGTGAGCCTCGGTCACCTGGCAGGAAGCTACGATGCCCAGACCTATGCTTAGCTGTGCAGCGAGGTGTACTGCGCGGACAGGTTCCACACACACTTCAAGTAAGAGGGCGGCCTGAGTGGAAAGGTGAGAGTTTGGGCAGCTGTGCAGACAAAGAAAGCGCCCTTTGGCCTGGGCCTAAATGCTTGTGACACTCCACTGGGCCTGCCGGGCTCTGAGGGCCCTGCCCTGGGCCCCCTGCTCCCCTGCCCTTTGTTCAGTCACAGCAGAGATGGCCACACCCACTCCCTCAGTGAGGGCAGTGTTCCAACCTCCCTCAGCCCCGCCCCCTCTCCGCAGGTTACCATGGACTACAGAGGCTGCATTCTGAGGCCAGGGCGTTCCGAGAATGCCAAGGGCAGACATGATGACCTTAAATGATTTCCTCTTGTGTCAGTTTTGGTAAACTTTAGGAGCTAGGAAATGGTCCACTTGACAGAAATGTTCAAATTTACTGGCATTTCATATATTCTCTGCTCTAACATTGTCCTGACTCTTTCTGTATATTCTTTACTTATGTTTTTGTTTTCCTTAATCAAAGTGTGTCTTTTAAATCTTTTCAAAGAAGATTCTTTGGACTTACTAAATCACCTGAATTTTATACGTTTTCTGTTGTATTAAGTTCTGCTCCTATCTTTATTTAACTTTTTTCTATGTTCTCAGGGTTTATTGTTTTCATCTTCTGATGTCAATTAAAACACTTGGTTATTCATTTTAATAAATCTTTTTACTTATAAAGATTTGAACTTTTGAAGATTCCAGCTTACTTGTACGTTTCTAAGGGTCAGGTCCTCTCCATTGTTGCCGGCCTAAGGCTTAGTTCACCATATAGCAATGTATATATTGACCTATTTTCCCCTCGACTTTCCGTGATCCACTACATCTCACCTTTCTTTGCAGACAAGCCATTTGAAACACCCTTAACTTATTTCACAGCCAATAAGGCTTTGAAATAATGTGTATTTTTTAGGGAAATCTTCTTATATAATTAGGCAGAAAATCTGACCTGCCATAGTTTTCAAAACAGCTTAACTTCACTCTTCTCAATGATTAATCTGTTGTATTACACAACCTTGGTGTATTTAGCTTTAGCAATGACATGTCCTTTAAAAATGTTTTAGAGATCCTACCAGTCTTTGAAAACATCCTCGTGCCTTGTTTCAGTTCCAGTTTATGTATATTTTCTGCCTTGCACCCGATTATTCCTACATCTGATGGATGGCCTTGGGAATCTAATTCTGGTATTGATTGTTTTGGCTGATTGTCTCCCCTTGTAGCTGCTTTCTTCATTATTGTGTAAATTTAGATCATGAGCTCATGTTTAGCTAAACAGCTGACCTTGTAAGAGGCTTACTTGTGAACGCTCGTAAGTTTCAGAAGAAAGACGGCAAAGATTTATTTGTTTCCCTCCAATGAGTGGCCCTCAAGGACCCCGTTTTCTACAAGTGTTGGTCCAATACTCCCTCTAGAGGCAGGGGACTCAGACAGGGCTGCTTTGAGGCCCCCGATCTGGGGCAATGGCGGTTGGCGGCCTGTGGCCCGGGCAGGAGCCACTCCGCGTGTGTCCCAGGGACCCATCTGCCTGTGAGCCTCGGTCACCTGGCAGGAAGCTACGATGCCCAGACCTATGCTTAGCTGTGCAGCGAGGTGTACTGCGCGGACAGGTTCCACACACACTTCAAGTAAGAGGGCGGCCTGAGTGGAAAGGTGAGAGTTTGGGCAGCTGTGCAGACAAAGAAAGCGCCCTTTGGCCTGGGCCTAAATGCTTGTGACACTCCACTGGGCCTGCCGGGCTCTGAGGGCCCTGCCCTGGGCCCACTGCTCCCCTGCACTTTGTTCAGTCACAGCAGAGATGGCCACACCCACTCCCTCAGTGAGGGCAGTGTTCCAACCTTCCTCAGCCCCGCCCCCTCTCCGCAGGTTACCATGGACTACAGAGGCTGCATTCTGAGGCCAGGGCGTTCCGAGAATGCCAAGGGCAGACATGATGACCTTAAATGATTTCCTCTTGTGTCAGTTTTGGTAAACTTTAGGAGCTAGGAAATGGTCCACTTGACAGAAATGTTCAAATTTACTGGCATTTCATATATTCTCTGCTCAAACATTGTCCTGACTCTTTCTGTATATGCTTTACTTATGTTTTTGTTTTCCTTAATCAAAGTGTGTCTTTTAAATCTTTTCAAAGAAGATTCTTTGGACTTACTAAATCACCTGAATTTTATACGTTTTCTGTTGTATTAAGTTCTGCTCATATCTTTATTTAACTTTTTTCTATGTTCTCAGGGTTTATTGTTTTCATCTTCTGATGTCAATTAAAACACTTGGTTATTCATTTTAATAAATCTTTTTACTTATAAAAATTTGAACTTTTGAAGATTCCAGCTTACTTGTACGTTTCAAAGGGTCAGGTCCTCTCCACTGTTGCCGGCCTAAGGCTTAGTTCACCATATAGCAATGTATATATTGACCTATTTTCCCCTCGACTTTCTGTGATCCACTACATCTCACCTTTCTTTGCAGACAAGCCATTTGAAACACCCTTAACTTATTTCACAGCCAATAAGGCTTTGAAATAATGTTTATTTTTTAGAGAAATCTTCTTATATAATTAGGCAGAAAATCTGACCTGCCATAGTTTTCAAAACAGCATAATTTCACTCTTCTCAATGATTAATCTGTTGTATTACACAACCTTTGTGTATTTAGCTTTATCAATGACATGATCTTTAAAAATGTTTTAGAGATCCTACCAGTCTTTGAAAACATCCTCGTGCCTTGTTTCAGTTCCAGTTTTATGTATATTTTCCTCCTTGCACCCGATTATTCCTACATCTGATGGATGGCCTTGGGAATCTAATTCTGGTATTGATTGTTTTGGCTGATTGTCTCCCCTTATAGCTGCTTTCTTCATTATTGTGTAAATTTAGATCATGAGCTCATGTTTAGCTAAACAGCTGACCTTGTAAGAGGTTTAGGTGTGAACGCTCGTAAGTTTCAGCAGAAAGTCGGCAAAGATTTATTTGTGTCCCTCCAATGAGTGGCCCTCAAGGACCCCGTTTTCTACAAGTGTTGGTCCAATACTTCCTCTAGAGGCAGGGGACTCAGACAGGGCTGCTTTGCCGCCCCCGATCTGGGGCAGGGGCAGTGGGCAGCCTGTGGCCCGGGCAGGAGCCTCTCCGCGTGTGTCCCAGGGACCCATCTGCCTGTGAGCCTCGGTCACCTGGCAGGAAGCTACGATGCCCAGACCTATGCTTAGCTGTGCAGCGAGGTGTACTGCACGGACAGGTTCCACACACACTTCAAGTAAGAGGGCGGCCTGAGTGGAAAGGTGAGAGTTTGGGCAGCTGTGCAGACAAAGAAAGCGCCCTTTGGCCTGGGCCTAAATGCTTGTGACACTCCACTGGGCCTGCCGGGCTCTGAGGGCCCTGCCCTGGGCCCCCTGCTCCCCTGCCCTTTGTTCAGTCACAGCAGAGATGGCCGCACCCACTCCCTCAGTGAGGGCAGTGTTCCAACCTCCCTCAGCCCCGCCCCCTCTCCGCAGGTTACCATGGACTACAGAGGCTGCATTCTGAGGCCAGGGTGTTCCGAGAATGCCAAGGGCAGACATGATGACCTTAAATGATTTCCTCTTGTGTCAGTTTTGGTAAACTTTAGGAGCTAGGAAATGGTCCACTTGACAGAAATGTTCAAATTTACTGGCATTTCATATATTCTCTGCTCTAACATTGTCCTGACTCTTTCTGTATATTCTTTACTTATGTTTTTGTTTTCCTTAATCAAAGTGTGTCTTTTAAATATTTTCAAAGAAGATTCTTTGGACTTACTAAATCACCTGAATTTTATACGTTTTCTGTTGTATTAAGTTCTGCTCCTATCTTTATTTAACTTTTTTCTATGTTCTCAGGGTTTATTGTTTTCATCTTCTGATGTCAATTAAAACACTTGGTTATTCATTTTAATAAATCTTTTTACTTATAAAAATTTGAACTTTTGAAGATTCCAGCTTACTTGTACGTTTCTAAGGGTCAGGTCCTCTCCACTGTTGCCGGCCTAAGGCTTAGTTCACCATATAGCAATGTATATATTGACCTATTTTCCCCTCGACTTTCTGTGATCCACTACATCTCACCTTTCTTTGCAGACAAGCCATTTGAAACACCCTTAACTTATTTCACAGCCAATAAGGCTTTGAAATAATGTTTATTTTTTAGAGAAATCTTCTTATATAATTAGGCAGAAAATCTGACCTGCCATAGTTTTCAAAACAGCATAATTTCACTCTTCTCAATGATTAATCTGTTGTATTACACAACCTTTGTGTATTTAGCTTTATCAATGACATGATCTTTAAAAATGTTTTAGAGATCCTATCAGTCTTTGAAAACATCCTCGTGCCTTGTTTCAGTTCCAGTTTTATGTATATTTTCCTCCTTGCACCCGATTATTCCTACATCTGATGGATGGCCTTGGGAATCTAATTCTGGTATTGATTGTTTTGGCTGATTGTCTCCCCTTATAGCTGCTTTCTTCATTATTGTGTAAATTTAGATCATGAGCTCATGTTTAGCTAAACAGCTGACCTTGTAAGAGGTTTAGGTGTGAACGCTCGTAAGTTTCAGCAGAAAGTCGGCAAAGATTTATTTGTGTCCCTCCAATGAGTGGCCCTCAAGGACCCCGTTTTCTACAAGTGTTGGTCCAATACTCCCTCTAGAGGCAGGGGACTCAGACAGGGCTGCTTTGCGGCCCCCGATCTGGGGCAGGGGCAGTGGGCAGCCTGTGGCCCGGGCAGGAGCCTCTCCGCGTGTGTCCCAGGGACCCATCTGCCTGTGAGCCTCGGTCACCTGGCAGGAAGCTACGATGCCCAGACCTATGCTTAGCTGTGCAGCGAGGTGTACTGCGCGGACAGGTTCCACACACACTTCAAGTAAGAGGGCGGCCTGAGTGGAAAGGTGAGAGTTTGGGCAGCTGTGCAGACAAAGAAAGCGCCCTTTGGCCTGGGCCTAAATGCTTGTGACACTCCACTGGGCCTGCCGGGCTCTGAGGGCCCTGCCCTGGGCCCCCTGCTCCCCTGCCCTTTGTTCAGTCACAGCAGAGATGGCCACACCCACTCCCTCAGTGAGGGCAGTGTTCCAACCTCCCTCAGCCCCGCCCCCTCTCCGCAGGTTACCATGGACTAGAGAGGCTGCATTCTGAGGCCAGGGCGTTCCGAGAATGCCAAGGGCAGACATGATGACCTTAAATGATTTCCTCTTGTGTCAGTTTTGGTAAACTTTAGGAGCTAGGAAATGGTCCACTTGACAGAAATGTTCAAATTTACTGGCATTTCATATATTCTCTGCTCTAACATTGTCCTGACTCTTTCTGTATATTCTTTACTTATGTTTTTGTTTTCCTTAATCAAAGTGTGTCTTTTAAATCTTTTCAAAGAAGATTCTTTGGACTTACTAAATCACCTGAATTTTATACGTTTTCTGTTGTATTAAGTTCTGCTCTTATCTTTATTTAACTTTTTCTATGTTCTCAGGGTTTATTGTTTTCATCTTCTGATGTCAATTAAAACACTTGGTTATTCATTTTAATAAACCTTTTTACTTATAAAGATTTGAACTTTTGAAGATTCCAGCTTACTTGTACGTTTCTAAGGGTCAGGTCCTCTCCATTGTTGCCGGCCTAAGGCTTAGTTCACCATATAGCAATGTATATATTGACCTATTTTCCCCTCGACTTTCCGTGATCCCCTACATCTCACCTTTCTTTGCAGACAAGCCATTTGAAACACCCTTAACTTATTTCACAGCCAATAAGGCTTTGAAATAATGTGTATTTTTTAGGGAAATCTTCTTATATAATTAGGCAGAAAATCTGACCTGCCATAGTTTTCAAAACAGCTTAACTTCACTCTTCTCAATGATTAATCTGTTGTATTACACAACCTTGGTGTATTTAGCTTTAGCAATGACATGTCCTTTAAAAATATTTTAGAGATCCTACCAGTCTTTGAAAACATCCTCGTGCCTTGTTTCAGTTCCAGTTTTATGTATATTTTCTGCCTTGCACCCGATTATTCCTACATCTGATGGATGGCCTTGGGAATCTAATACTTGTATTGATTGTTTTGGCTGATTGTCTCCCCTTGTAGCTGCTTTCTTCATTATTGTGTAAATTTAGATCATGAGCTCATGTTTAGCTAAACAGCTGACCTTGTAAGAGGTTTAGGTGTGAACGCTCGTAAGTTTCAGCAGAAAGTCGGCAAAGATTTATTTGTGTCCCTCCAATGAGTGGCCCTCAAGGACCCCGTTTTCTACAAGTGTTGGTCCAATACTCCCTCTAGAGGCAGGGGACTCAGACAGGGCTGCTTTGAGGCCCCCGATCTGGGGCAATGGCGGTTGGCGGCCTGTGGCCCGGGCAGGAGCCACTCCGCGTGTGTCCCAGGGACCCATCTGCCTGTGAGCCTCGGTCACCTGGCAGGAAGCTACGATGCCCAGACCTATGCTTAGCTGTGCAGCGAGGTGTACTGCGCGGACAGGTTCCACACACACTTCAAGTAAGAGGGCGGCCTGAGTGGAAAGGTGAGAGTTTGGGCAGCTGTGCAGACAAAGAAAGCGCCCTTTGGTCTGGGCCTAAATGCTTGTGACACTCCACTGGGGCTGCCGGGCTCTGAGGGCCCTGCCCTGGGCCCCCTGCTCCCCTGCCCTTTGTTCAGTCACAGCAGAGATGGCCACACCCACTCCCTCAGTGAGGGCAGTGTTCCAACCTCCCTCAGCCCCGCCCCCTCTCCGCAGGTTACCATGGACTACAGAGGCTGCATTCTGAGGCCAGGGCGTTCCGAGAATGCCAAGGGCAGACATGATGCCCTTCAATGATTTCCTCTTGTGTCAGTTTTGGTAAACTTTAGGAGCTAGGAAATGGTCCACTTGACAGAAATGTTCAAATTTACTGGCATTTCATATATTCTCTGCTCTAACATTGTCCTGACTCTTTCTGTATATTCTTTACTTATGTTTTTGTTTTCCTTAATCAAACTGTGTCTTTTAAATATTTTCAAAGAAGATTCTTTGGACTTACTAAATCACCTGAATTTTATACGTTTTCTGTTGTATTAAGTTCTGCTCTTATCTTTATTTAACTTTTTTCTATGTTCTCAGGGTTTATTGTTTTCATCTTCTGATGTCAATTAAAACACTTGGTTATTCATTTTAATAAATCTTTTTACCTATAAAAATTTGAACTTTTGAAGATTCCAGCTTACTTGTACGTTTCAAAGGGTCAGGTCCTCTCCACTGTTGCCGGCCTAAGGCTTAGTTCACCGTATAGCAATGTATATATTGACCTATTTTCCCCTCGACTTTCTGTGATCCACTACATCTCACCTTTCTTTGCAGACAAGCCATTTGAAATACCCTTAACTTATTTCACAGCCAATAAGGCTTTGAAATAATGTTTATTTTTTAGAGAAATCTTCTTATATAATTAGGCAGAAAATCTGACCTGCCATAGTTTTCAAAACAGCATAATTTCACTCTTCTCAATGATTAATCTGTTGTATTACACAACCTTTGTGTATTTAGCTTTATCAATGACATGATCTTTAAAAATGTTTTAGAGATCCTACCAGTCTTTGAAAACATCCTCGTGCCTTGTTTCAGTTCCAGTTTTATGTATATTTTCTGCCTTGCACCCGATTATTCCTACATCTGATGGATGGCCTTGGGAATCTAATTCTGGTATTGATTGTTTTGGCTGATTGTCTCCCCTTATAGCTGCTTTCTTCATTATTGTGTAAATTTAGATCATGAGCTCATGTTTAGCTAAACAGCTGACCTTATAAGAGGCTTAGGTGTGAACGCTCGTAAGTTTCAGCAGAAAGTCGGCAAAGATTTATTTGTGTCCCTCCAATGAGTGGCCCTCAAGGACCCCGTTTTCTACAAGTGTTGGTCCAATACTCCCTCTAGAGGCAGGGGACTCAGACAGGGCTGCATTGCGGCCCCCGATCTGGGGCAGGGGCAGTGGGCGGCGTGTGGCCTGGGCAGGATCCTCTCCGCGTGTGTCCCAGGGACCCATCTGCCTGTGAGCCTCGGTCACCTGGCAGGAAGCTACGATGCCCAGACCTATGCTTAGCTGTGCAGCGAGGTGTACTGCGCGGACAGGTTCCACACACACTTCAAGTAAGAGGGCGGCCTGAGTGGAAAGGTGAGAGTTTGGGCAGCTGTGCAGACAAAGAAAGCGCCCTTTGGCCTGGGCCTAAATGCTTGTGACACTCCACTGGGCCTGCCGGGCTCTGAGGGCCCTGCCCTGGGCCCCCTGCTCCCCTGCCCTTTGTTCAGTCACAGCAGAGATGGCCACACCCACTCCCTCAGTGAGGGCAGTGTTCCAACCTCCCTCAGCCCCGCCCCCTCTCCGCAGGTTACCATGGACTACAGAGGCTGCATTCTGAGGCCAGGGCGTTCCGAGAATGCCAAGGGCAGACATGATGACCTTAAATGATTTCCTCTTGTGTCAGTTTTGGTAAACTTTAGGAGCTAGGAAATGGTCCACTTGACAGAAATGTTCAAATTTACTGGCATTTCATATATTCTCTGCTCTAACATTGTCCTGACTCTTTCTGTATATTCTTTACTTATGTTTTGGTTTTCCTTAATCAAAGTGTGTCTTTTAAATCTTTTCAAAGAAGATTCTTTGGACTTACTAAATCACCTGAATTTTATACGTTTTCTGTTGTATTAAGTTCTGCTCCTATCTTTATTTAACTTTTTTCTATGTTCTCAGGGTTTATTGTTTTCATCTTCTGATGTCAATTAAAACACTTGGTTATTCATTTTAATAAATCTTTTTACTTATAAAGATTTGAACTTTTGAAGATTCCAGCTTACTTGTACGTTTCTAAGGGTCAGGTCCTCTCCATTGTTGCCGGCCTAAGGCTTAGTTCACCATATAGCAATGTATATATTGACCTATTTTCCCCTCGACTTTCCGTGATCCACTACATCTCACCTTAATTTGCAGACAAGCCATTTGAAACACCCTTAACTTATTTCACAGCCAATAAGGCTTTGAAATAATGTGTATTTTTTAGGGAAATCTTCTTATATAATTAGGCAGAAAATCTGACCTGCCATAGTTTTCAAAACAGCTTAACTTCACTCTTCTCAATGATTAATCTGTTGTATTACACAACCTTGGTGTATTTAGCTTTAGCAATGACATGTCCTTTAAAAATGTTTTAGAGATCCTACCAGTCTTTGAAAACATCCTCGTGCCTTGTTTCAGTTCCAGTTTATGTATATTTTCTGCCTTGCACCCGATTATTCCTACATCTGATGGATGGCCTTGGGAATCTAATTCTGGTATTGATTGTTTTGGCTGATTGTCTCCCCTTGTAGCTGCTTTCTTCATTATTGTGTAAATTTAGATCATGAGCTCATGTTTAGCTAAACAGCTGACCTTGTAAGAGGCTTAGTTGTGAACGCTCGTAAGTTTCAGAAGAAAGACGGCAAAGATTTATTTGTTTCCCTCCAATGAGTGGCCCTCAAGGACCCCGTTTTCTACAAGTGTTGGTCCAATACTCCCTCTAGAGGCAGGGGACTCAGACAGGGCTGCTTTGAGGCCCCCGATCTGGGGCAATGGCGGTTGGCGGCCTGTGGCCCGGGCAGGAGCCACTCCGCGTGTGTCCCAGGGACCCATCTGCCTGTGAGCCTCGGTCACCTGGCAGGAAGCTACGATGCCCAGACCTATGCTTAGCTGTGCAGCGAGGTGTACTGCGCGGACAGGTTCCACACACACTTCAAGTAAGAGGGCGGCCTGAGTGGAAAGGTGAGAGTTTGGGCAGCTGTGCAGACAAAGAAAGCGCCCTTTGGCCTGGGCCTAAATGCTTGTGACACTCCACTGGGCCTGCCGGGCTCTGAGGGCCCTGCCCTGGGCCCCCTGTTCCCCTGCCCTTTGTTCAGTCACAGCAGAGATGGCCACACCCACTCCCTCAGTGAGGGCAGTGTTCCAACCTCCCTCAGCCCCGCCCCCTCTCCGCAGGTTACCATGGACTACAGAGGCTGCATTCTGAGGCCAGGGCGTTCCGAGAATGCCAAGGGCAGACATGATGACCTTAAATGATTTCCTCTTGTGTCAGTTTTGGTAAACTTTAGGAGCTAGGAAATGGTCCACTTGACAGAAATGTTCAAATTTACTGGCATTTCATATATTCTCTGCTCTAACATTGTCCTGACTCTTTCTGTATATTCTTTACTTATGTTTTTGTTTTCCTTAATCAAAGTGTGTCTTTTAAATCTTTTCAAAGAAGATTCTTTGGACTTACTAAATCACCTGAATTTTATACGTTTTCTGTTGTATTAAGTTCTGCTCATATCTTTATTTAACTTTTTTCTATGTTCTCAGGGTTTATTGTTTTCATCTTCTGATGTCAATTAAAACACTTGGTTATTCATTTTAATAAATCTTTTTACTTATAAAGATTTGAACTTTTGAAGATTCCAGCTTACTTGTACGTTTCTAAGGGTCAGGTCCTCTCCACTGTTGCCGGCCTAAGGCTTAGTTCACCATATAGCAATGTATATATTGACCTATTTTCCCCTCGACTTTCTGTGATCCACTACATCTCACCTTTCTTTGCAGACAAGCCATTTGAAACACCCTTAACTTATTTCACAGCCAATAAGGCTTTGAAATAATGTTTATTTTTTAGAGAAATCTTCTTATATAATTAGGCAGAAAATCTGACCTGCCATAGTTTTCAAAACAGCATAATTTCACTCTTCTCAATGATTAATCTGTTGTATTACACAACCTTTGTGTATTTAGCTTTATCAATGACATGATCTTTAAAAATGTTTTAGAGATCCTACCAGTCTTTGAAAACATCCTCGTGCCTTGTTTCAGTTCCAGTTTTATGTATATTTTCTGCCTTGCACCCGATTATTCCTACATCTGATGGATGGCCTTGGGAATCTAATTCTGGTATTGATTGTTTTGGCTGATTGTCTCCCCTTATAGCTGCTTTCTTCATTATTGTGTAAATTTAGATCATGAGCTCATGTTTAGCTAAACAGCTGACCTTGTAAGAGGTTTAGGTGTGAACGCTCGTAAGTTTCAGCAGAAAGTCGGCAAAGATTTATTTGTGTCCCTCCAATGAGTGGCCCTCAAGGACCCCGTTTTCTACAAGTGTTGGTCCAATACTCCCTCTAGAGGCAGGGGACTCAGACAGGGCTGCTTTGCCGCCCCCGATCTGGGGCAGTGGCAGTGGGCAGCCTGTGGCCTGGGCAGGAGCCTCTCCGCGTGTGTCCCAGGGACCCATCTGCCTGTGAGCCTCGGTCACCTGGCAGGAAGCTACGATGCCCAGACCTATGCTTAGCTGTGCAGCGAGGTGTACTGCGCGGACAGGTTCCACACACACTTCAAGTAAGAGGGCGGCCTGAGTGGAAAGGTGAGAGTTTGGGCAGCTGTGCAGACAAAGAAAGCGCCCTTTGGCCTGGGCCTAAATGCTTGTGACACTCCACTGGGCCTGCCGGGCTCTGAGGGCCCTGCCCTGGGCCCCCTGCTCCCCTGCCCTTTGTTCAGTCACAGCAGAGATGGCCACACCCACTCCCTCAGTGAGGGCAGTGTTCCAACCTCCCTCAGCCCCGCCCCCTCTCCGCAGGTTACCATGGACTAGAGAGGCTGCATTCTGAGGCCAGGGCGTTCCTAGAATGCCAAGGGCAGACATGATGACCTTAAATGATTTCCTCTTGTGTCAGTTTTGGTAAACTTTAGGAGCTAGGAAATGGTCCACTTGACAGAAATGTTCAAATTTACTGGCATTTCATATATTCTCTGCTCTAACATTGTCCTGACTCTTTCTGTATATTCTTTACTTATGTTTTTGTTTTCCTTAATCAAACTGTGTCTTTTAAATCTTTTCAAAGAAGATTCTTTGGACTTACTAAATCACCTGAATTTTATACGTTTTCTGTTGTATTAAGTTCTGCTCTTATCTTTATTTAACTTTTTTCTATGTTCTCAGGGTTTATTGTTTTCATCTTCTGATGTCAATTAAAACACTTGGTTATTCATTTTAATAAATCTTTTTACCTATAAAAATTTGAACTTTTGAAGATTCCAGCTTACTTGTACGTTTCAAAGGGTCAGGTCCTCTCCACTGTTGCCGGCCTAAGGCTTAGTTCACCATATAGCAATGTATATATTGACCTATTTTCCCCTCGACTTTCTGTGATCCACTACATCTCACCTTTCTTTGCAGACAAGCCATTTGAAATACCCTTAACTTATTTCACAGCCAATAAGGCTTTGAAATAATGTTTATTTTTTAGAGAAATCTTCTTATATAATTAGGCAGAAAATCTGACCTGCCATAGTTTTCAAAACAGCATAATTTCACTCTTCTCAATGATTAATCTGTTGTATTACACAACCTTTGTGTATTTAGCTTTATCAATGACATGATCTTTAAAAATGTTTTAGAGATCCTACCAGTCTTTGAAAACATCCTCGTGCCTTGTTTCAGTTCCAGTTTTATGTATATTTTCTGCCTTGCACCCGATTATTCCTACATCTGATGGATGGCCTTGGGAATCTAATTCTGGTATTGATTGTTTTGGCTGATTGTCTCCCCTTATAGCTGCTTTCTTCATTATTGTGTAAATTTAGATCATGAGCTCATGTTTAGCTAAACAGCTGACCTTATAAGAGGCTTAGGTGTGAACGCTCGTAAGTTTCAGCAGAAAGTCGGCAAAGATTTATTTGTGTCCCTCCAATGAGTGGCCCTCAAGGACCCCGTTTTCTACAAGTGTTGGTCCAATACTCCCTCTAGAGGCAGGGGACTCAGACAGGGCTGCATTGCGGCCCCCGATCTGGGGCAGGGGCAGTGGGCGGCGTGTCGCCTGGGCAGGATCCTCTCCGCGTGTGTCCCAGGGACCCATCTGCCTGTGAGCCTCGGTCACCTGGCAGGAAGCTACGATGCCCAGACCTATGCTTAGCTGTGCAGCGAGGTGTACTGCGCGGACAGGTTCCACACACACTTCAAGTAAGAGGGCGGCCTGAGTGGAAAGGTGAGAGTTTGGGCAGCTGTGCAGACAAAGAAAGCGCCCTTTGGCCTGGGCCTAAATGCTTGTGACACTCCACTGGGCCTGCCGGGCTCTGAGGGCCCTGCCCTGGGCCCCCTGCTCCCCTGCCCTTTGTTCAGTCACAGCAGAGATGGCCACACCCACTCCCTCAGTGAGGGCAGTGTTCCAACCTCCCTCAGCCCCGCCCCCTCTCCGCAGGTTACCATGGACTACAGAGGCTGCATTCTGAGGCCAGGGCGTTCCGAGAATGCCAAGGGCAGACATGATGACCTTAAATGATTTCCTCTTGTGTCAGTTTTGGTAAACTTTAGGAGCTAGGAAATGGTCCACTTGACAGAAATGTTCAAATTTACTGGCATTTCATATATTCTCTGCTCTAACATTGTCCTGACTCTTTCTGTATATTCTTTACTTATGTTTTTGTTTTCCTTAATCAAACTGTGTCTTTTAAATCTTTTCAAAGAAGATTCTTTGGACTTACTAAATCACCTGAATTTTATACGTTTTCTGTTGTATTAAGTTCTGCTCATATCTTTATTTAACTTTTTTCTATGTTCTCAGGGTTTATTGTTTTCATCTTCTGATGTCAATTAAAACACTTGGTTATTCATTTTAATAAATCTTTTTACTTATAAAGATTTGAACTTTTGAAGATTCCAGCTTACTTGTACGTTTCTAAGGGTCAGGTCCTCTCCACTGTTGCCGGCCTAAGACTTAGTTCACCATATAGCAATGTATATATTGACCTATTTTCCCCTCGACTTTCTGTGATCCACTACATCTCACCTTTCTTTGCAGACAAGCCATTTGAAACACCCTTAACTTATTTCACAGCCAATAAGGCTTTGAAATAATGTTTATTTTTTAGAGAAATCTTCTTATATAATTAGGCAGAAAATCTGACCTGCCATAGTTTTCAAAACAGCATAATTTCACTCTTCTCAATGATTAATCTGTTGTATTACACAACCTTTGTGTATTTAGCTTTATCAATGACATGATCTTTAAAAATGTTTTAGAGATCCTACCAGTCTTTGAAAACATCCTCGTGCCTTGTTTCAGTTCCAGTTTTATGTATATTTTCTGCCTTGCACCCGATTATTCCTACATCTGATGGATGGCCTTGGGAATCTAATTCTGGTATTGATTGTTTTGGCTGATTGTCTCCCCTTATAGCTGCTTTCTTCATTATTGTGTAAATTTAGATCATGAGCTCATGTTTAGCTAAACAGCTGACCTTATAAGAGGTTTAGGTGTGAACGCTCGTAAGTTTCAGCAGAAAGTCGGCAAAGATTTATTTGTGTCCCTCCAATGAGTGGCCCTCAAGGACCCCGTTTTCTACAAGTGTAGGTCCAATACTCCCTCTAGAGGCAGGGGACTCAGACAGAGCTGCATTGCGGCGCCCGATCTGGGGCAGGGGTAGTGGGCGGCGTGTGGCCCGGGCAGGATCCTCTCCGCGTGTGTCCCAGGGACCCATCTGCCTGTGAGCCTCGGTCACCTGGCAGGATGCTACGAAACCCAGACCTATGCTTAGCTGTGCAGCGAGGTGTACTGCGCGGACAGGTTCCACACACACTTCAAGTAAGAGGGCGGCCTGAGTGGAAAGGTGAGAGTTTGGGCAGCTGTGCAGACAAAGAAAGCGCCCTTTGGCCTGGGCCTAAATGCTTGTGACACTCCACTGGGCCTGCCGGGCTCTGAGGGCCCTGCCCTGGGCCCCCTGCTCCCCTGCCCTTTGTTCAGTCACAGCAGAGATGGCCACACCCACTCCCTCAGTGAGGGCAGTGTTCCAACCTGCCTCAGCCCCGCCCCATCTCCGCAGGTTACCATGGACTACAGAGGCTGCATTCTGAGGCCAGGGCGTTCCGAGAATGCCAAGGGCAGACATGATGACCTTAAATGATTTCCTCTTGTGTCAGTTTTGGTAAACTTTAGGAGCTAGGAAATGGTCCACTTGACAGAAATGTTCAAATTTACTGGCATTTCATATATTCTCTGCTCTAACATTGTCCTGACTCTTTCTGTATATTCTTTACTTATGTTTTTGTTTTCCTTAATCAAAGTGTGACTTTTAAATCTTTTCAAAGAAGATTCTTTGGACTTACTAAATCACCTGAATTTTATACGTTTTCTGTTGTATTAAGTTCTGCTCCTATCTTTATTTAACTTTT